>NW_009258539.1:3120119-3123997 GCF_000687185.1 Egretta garzetta | reverse complement strand
AAATACTTAACTGCTAGATTTTAGTTGTTTCAGAAATTAATAGACACACCAAAGCTGCTTGCTTGGCTGTGGGAAATTGTGTTTAAGAGTAACCTAGGGCTCAATTCCTTTCCTCCACACCTCCCTCCCCTTGAATTTCTCTCAGCTTTCTACACATAGGTTTAGCAGGTGTGACCTCAGAGGAAGTTGTCACTGTTCAGCAGTATCTTGCTTTTGGCATAAAGTCACATTTTCCACTGAGTTCTGAGCCACAAAAGGATCCAGAAGTCACCATGTTGCAAGCAGCTGGTAGTACCTTGAAGGTCTGAGAAGCAGAGTATGCAGGTACATGCTTGCCAAAGGTACTACTTTTTGAATGTCAAATCATCCATTCTTTTTTCATTCACATTTTATTAAGAAAATAGATAAGCATCCATGGACTATGTTTAATGCCTGAAAATATTTACTTTTTAATTATATTTTACATTCAAATAATTAAACATTAAGATAAAAATGAAGTAACAAATGAATAGCAAAATAAGAAATATATATTCATGTATATTATTCACATTTTATTCAAGAGTGCTCATATCCAAATCACATATTGAATCTCCTGATTACATGAAAGTTTTTCCAGTGATGACAGTTGCTCTAATAAGAGATGTTGTCTTGATCTGCATGTTTCCTCCATGATGTCCTTAGACACTAACACAGCTGTGACATTTTTGCTACAGACCTTTTCTTCCCCTATACCAGAGGGCCAAAGGACTCCAGATCGTTCTGCAAAGATCTTAAAAAGATTTGTAAGGCAAGATGCCAAGGGAATACATGGAGACTTGACTAGCATGCCCAAGCTAGCAAATGTTTTCTGTAGAAATTTTGGAGGAGTTTGGGATTTTCCAGAGTAACTTGTGATATTTGGTTGTCTGTTTTCCAATTTCCCTTTTTTGGAAATCTTTAATGATTTTATCCTCTGAAAGCAATGTGCTTTAAGGTAACTAAAGTTTAAGCATTTACAAAATGAAAATGTGCCCCTTTCCAGTTATCTTCTGAAAGAGTAGGCTCTTCACATTTTCCATATAGAACAAGGAATGATTTTAGTAGAATAGGAAAGCAAAGACTGAGACAACCCCCAAACATTATGGATGCAGCAACTCAAAGCCTTTGATCCTGAACAGATTTTAGACATTGTCACTTGCACATTTATGAGAGGAGATGGGAGAAGGAGAGATTAAAAGCAGCAAAATATTGGGATAGAACAAACATGATGTGTTCTGCTTATGTTTTAACAACATAATCACTCTCATGCTGATTTATATACTTTCTTAATTTGCAAGATGTGTTGAAAATGACAGCCAGACACCAGAATGAAATTGTTTTCAGACAGCAGAGGAGCACCTACCTCTATAGGAACTTGGATCTATAGTCAGTCCCATTTTTTGCTTCTGATTACATTCTCCATGATATTTAGTTTTATTATGATTACTTTAATTACAATACTAATAATTAATAGTTGACATTATAGCTTACTTGCAAAGTACTCAAGGGAATGCAATGTAACATAATAAACACAAACGCAACATAGAAGCATATTCTTTGAAATTTGTAATCAGAGGGAAATGATGCATAATTTAGCATTTGAAGTTTATTATTAGAAGGATGAGATCACCAGCTTTTTTCCAGATCATGGAGCCCTTACTTCAGGAACATAAATACTAGATAAGCACTCAACTAGATGTGAAATTTTGGAGCAACACTGAAGATGATCTTTCCCCCCAGCTGATAAGAGAACAATGTCATGTGCACTCTGAAGCAAGAGAGCTGTTCCTCTGTTTTTTTTCACATGAAGAACTTGATTTACCTACCTGTTTTCTAATTGTCAACAGATGCTGAAAAATAGCTTTCTTTCCAATGAGTCTGCTCTAAAAAAATCAGCTTCTAAGATATTCTGTATAACCTGTTTTTTCAGAACAAGTGTTAGTTCTTGTTGAGAAGAGTCTTTTATATTTCACATATTTTTCTGATTCCAGCAAGCTTTCCGTTCACATATCTGAAAAAATCACGTCAGGACCACTTGAAAAAGAGAGAACAACAAAAGTGGCCACCAGATGCCTATATTTCTGCCCTTTAACTTTATCTATTCCAACATAGCATTTTACTGTTCATATATGACACAGGTATGGTTTTTTACACTGGCAAACAGAATTCTTCACTCTGCCATCTTAAATTGTTACTGTACAGGTGCAGTTTGTTAAGATCTTTAAGGCTTTACTCTACCTAATATTTTATGGTCCACTTACAGCAAAAGATCTTACTGGAGAACAAGTGGTTGTATAGTACACATCACATACTGAATTACATCTACCATTCCACTTTATCAGATTTTTTTTAAGCCATAGCCATCTATACCATAGGCTTCTTGTTGGTAGCTTGTTTCTGGCCTTGCACTGGCAGAAAAGTCTTACAAATAAAAATCTGTCCAATATGTTGTTATTGCCATGTTATTGCTAATACATCACCACACATCTGATGCCATTGTGTGTGCTCTTTTTGCATTGCAATTGACTGTCAGATGGAAAACTACACAGCCATTAAATCTTGGCAATCAATCTTCAGCAAAGAAAAGACCATGATATTTCTGCTATAACTGAATTTATAGGAACCCTCAGCTACCACAAGTAGTTGTGACAGCACTGCACAATATACCAGCAAGGCTCATTGGTAAACTGGGTAGCTTGATGGTTATGTTATTCTTCTCCTGCAGCAGACATTTCAGGTTATGCACTCCAAGTACTTTGAAGGGGAGGAAGGCAGGACAAGATTACCCCCAGGAAGATTACAGAAAGCAAATACATGTTATTATAATAATTTTTAATTATAATTCACATTTCTATGGTATTCTAGGAAGCCTGTACTGTTTGATAGAAAAAAAACCCTTTCTATTAGCAGGTGTTGATCCTGCTGACTCGCCAAGGATAACAATTTTTCCCATACTGCTTGTATGCAACAAATTCAGATCCTCAATAATTTCTTTCTACTAAATCTAGTATCGAAGAAAAATGTTGGAAAACAGTGGGGGGGAACTTATTTTCTCTACTTATAGAAACTTCAAATTGTGTATACAGGCATCAGACCAAGCCAGTAAAACAACATCTCACAGATAGCAGAGTGAAAGACAGGAAAAAATGTAGGGGTCTTCTGCAAGTGATTTGCACGTGTCCCTCATGTAATACTTCAACTTTGTATAAACTATTTGTATACTAAATAGTTAAACTGCACAAAATTTACATCAGAGACAGACTTCGGAAAAAAATATGAATAATTTTCCAGTCACGGAGTCAAGATTATGACACTTACACAGCAAAGGGGGCATATTTATTTGTGTCCCTTTGGTAATAAATGTTTTTCCACTTCTAGAAACTAAAAAATAATTAACAGCAAACCTTGTGCATGCTCTTCCTCATGAATTTCAGTGCATAGTACACAGAAAGCAAGCTATCATCTTCTGGAAAATGTATAAATACAGCAAGGAACAAGTGAGAAGAAAATTAGATACAAGAGACATTTTTTGGATGTTCAAAAAAAATCCTAAATTCACAATTGTGTACAGCCTTAGGCATATGGCTTCAAAACAATCAGCTGATCCGAGCTTTGATTAGGAGAGTCACCTGCTGCAAAACAGCTTCATTTTTGTAGCATGCAGCTTAAATAGCAGCAGAACACTTTTTCAGTAAAACGTTGGTGAATCAGCATCACTATGAGATGCAGCTGGTTGTACTGCATCTCAGCAATGAGAGGCATTTATATGAGCTGTAAATCCCAAACAATAGAAGAAAAAAATACATTTATTGTAGAAGACTGACTTTCTGTCACACCTCACAACATGGGACTTGAGATTC
>NW_009258539.1:3065657-3120104 GCF_000687185.1 Egretta garzetta | reverse complement strand
ATGGAAATCTTACTAGATACCACTCTGGTGTCTTACGTCCTGATAGAAGAGGATTAATATCCTTTTCTAAAAAGCTATCATCATACCCTTGATACCTATATACCTGTACTGATTGCTTCAACAGAGGCTTTGGCCTTAATTTCCTGTGGTAATCGTTCCCTACTCTACTTGCATACTGTATGGAGATGTGTTTGCTTTTATCATGCTGGAATTTCCTGCTTTTCATCTAAAGTCTTTCACCCTTTATGTGCATAGCAAGAGCAGAAGAAATGAAGCCCCTACTTTCCTTTCACCATGTCATTTGTCATTTTATATGTATTTTTTCAGGCTTGTTATTGGTTTTTTTTCAATGTAATCAATCCTAATCTAAAAATCCTCTCTGGCTGTTTTCATTGATTCATTTTTCATTTTCTTTGACATCCACAAACCTACTCCAATTCTGCTATATTATTTTCCAGGTGGAAAAGCAGCAGCGAATACACGCAGAAAGACTGCACCGCTGATTTATCTAACATCACTGAGTTTATCTAGTGTGCTCCTTTTTCTTGTACTTAAAGATTTTTCTCTTATACACCCATTGGAAGATGTACATAGTATTAATGCTCATGTAAAACCCAAGGTCTCCAGCTGAACTCCAACACTCAAACACATGGGAAGAAGGAGCTCTTTGCCTAAAAGCTGAGAAGGGGAAAACAAGGCAAAGAGCAATCAATTGATTTACTAACATTGCCAGGCTAGGTTACAGTACACTATCCATTAGATTTCAGTAATGCTTACCTATGTACATACACCTACACAATTGCTTACATGGCTGCATATTTCTGGGATACAGTAGGTGGAACTTGCAAGCATAACCCATAGGGTGTTCCTAATGACAACAGGTTGAGATTAAACAATGCATTATAACAGATACATAAAAATATATTTATTTACCTATTACACAGGTAAAGGTGTGTCATATTTAATGTCCTATTGTGTAACATCATTAGATGTTGATTTTATAGGTAGAATAACTGCAAGGTTTATTAGCGATTAGATTGATCAAAGTAATTGTTAGGATTGACTTTGGGCTGTTAGTGCTCAAGATTGTAACAAAATAGGTACATAAAAGTGATCTTTATGAATTCTGTGAGATGTAAAGACAACCCAATTAAAAAAAGATTGAATCTGGGGCATTTGACCACCTTACATTCATCATGTTTTCTATGGGAAAAAAGTTAATGTGAAACAAAATGAATGCAGAAAACCCAAGACTGGAGGAAGGGAAAGAACTTGATAAGGTAAAAAATCATATCCAATGACATCTGCCTAAATTCCAAAGAGGATAAATTAGTAGAAGTAGACAGGAAAGTAAGAAAAGTCTGATTAAATATTGCACTTTCTAAATTAAGCTACACAGGATAAATGCAAAGGAAAACACAAGCCCGTCAGGAAGCTTGAATCCCTATAGCTTCACTGTAAAGCTTTGCTATGCTTCAGTTACACAAGCATCAGCGCAGTTCTCTCCTGTATTTAGTTAAAATCCCCTCTAAAGGCCAAATTCAGAGAAAGGTAAATGGCTTGGGATCAAATCAAAGCTTTTAGTGACTTGCCTGTCTGCTCAAAGCACGTGCATATGTGCCATTATGCTAGCAGTGTGGAGATATTCAGAGGCAGAAACAGAAAGTTAGACAGACTTCTAACAAAGTCGCCCTTTATGCCTTTGAATATCTTTCTCCCAAGGCTTTTTTTTAGAGCTGAAGAAATGGTGAGACTCAGTGTAGGAAGCTTATTATATTGTAGTGTTATGAACAGTACTCCAAAGCTTTGCTTCTCCCAGTTCAATTTTATAACAGTAAAGATCTTTCTGGGACTTTGACATTAATACAGATATTCCTGTGTGCTCAAGCCAGTATGTAGCATGTAAGATACTTCTATCAATCCATTCATTAAGCCGTCACAATTTCAGGTAGCGATGTGCTGGTCTATAAACCTTTCCTCAAGGGGTGATGAAAAGTTACAGTCTTCTGGAAGGTTACCTAATATGTTAACTAACTCACATAGTGTTCACAACCTGAAGCAAATGCTATGGAGAGTTGGCTAATGTTTAGGCCTTGGCTGCCAAGGAGCAGTTGAAAATTGAGTTACATCACCTGACAAAACATAATAATAATAATGCTACCCTAATCCTGATACTGTCATATATAACTTTGTAAGGTGATGTGTGACTTATCTTCAGAAATACTACTTTAGCCATCCTCTCACACAACAATTTAACAAATACCTAAAAATCAACAGATTTTTCTGTACCTAGTTCACAAACACTATGTATTTCATACCTTACTTAGAAGTTAACAGGTTTCTGTACATTATCAACATAAGCCATCTTTGAATATTGACCTCTTCATCCATCCTCTCCATCCAGACTTACAACAACTTACATACAGTTTTATGTTTCCCAGTGAAATGGCAAGGGGTCTTGGCTACTGGGGGTGAAGCAGTGCCTCTCACCCAGGATGCCCATGAGTCCATGGGAAGACACGAGCTGCAGTAGGAGCACGCACAGCTGGGACATTTGGTGGGTCTAGTCTGTTGGTGTAGTGAGCCCCATGAAAAAGCTCGCCTGTGCTTGTTTCACATCTCACAGGTCCTGACTCTCTTACGGCATCAATTGGGTGCTGTAGGAGGCAGCACAAGATCTTCTCACTAGTGCTTTGACGGCCAGAGCATTGCTCCCTGCTGTGGCAATCCTGCAGCAGAAGATAGACTCGCAGGCCTCTCTAGTTCCTAGCCTAACATCGCAGGTCAGTTTGTGATCTCAGACATCTTCAATCACATCTTGAAGTGTTTATTAATCAGTCACAAACCGTACTGAAGTCTCCAGTTGCTGTTCCTGCCCTGACCATCCTGGGGGCTCCCCTAGACTCACTCTGCTTGCGTGTGCCTCTCCTCTACTGGGGCCCCAAACTGGGTGCAGCAATCTAGATGCTCTTCAACATGAATGGTGCCGAATATGCAGGTTATATCGAGATGGGATTGGTTCATGGTTCAGTGAACAAAAGAATATACCAAAAATCTGTGGCTGTTATATTTTTCCTATGACACTATCACTTACACTCATTTTCATATAGTTCACTAAAGGTTCAAAATGGAAGAACTCAATAATAAAGAACATAGCAAGAAAACGAATAAGAAGTGGCATTAATCCACTCTGATGCTCAAAGAATTTTTCCTACACTTATTTAAGCTTCCTGCAGGAGCATGCAACTGTCATGAGCAGATTCTTTCTTGTGCACAGCAGAGGCTGCTGATTACATCTCCCAGCCCCACTTTCGACACTGGACTACCCGTCAGATTGCTTCAATTCACACTTAGTTAACTGAGTATTACTGGGAACACCTACTAGGGAACATCAGAACATAATACATTGCAACTATTTCTCTCTGATTCAACTCCACCTCAAAACAGGTCTTCAAGCAAAGATGCAAAGATCTGGTTTCATTGTACTGCTTCAAGGGACTCGTGTGAAGTACTAGAAGAAAACTCTTAATTTTGTCCTTCTTTGGTACTGACAGTCCTTTTAGTCCCTTTTATGGTATTTGCAGGCACTGTGGCTCAGACTTGCAAGTACTTAAGAGATTAACTTCCACTGATTTGGACACTGAATACGCTTGAGAATCTGGTCGCAGCACCTTGTTTGATTGGTATTTCAACAGAACATGACCAAGACGGTGAGAGCACATACTAGCAGGCAGAACTGGCAAGTGTATGCAAAGCCAGACAGAAGGATTGCATAAAGCCTGCAGCATGTCCCATTCAAACTAGAGCAGAGTACTCCTGTATCACTTCCTTCAGAGGACTTCTCACTTGAATTTTGATTTATATTATCTTATATTTCAATGTAAAGAGAACATATGGAAATCATCAAACATGAAATAGTGTATTATCTATATCAGAAGCTTTCAATTTCCTTAATCTGTATATTTTTAAGTTCTTGCAATGATGATGTGCAAGCACTTTTTAAAAACTCAGATCTGTTGATTATACAGCATACATGACCTTTCCTTTTCTGAACCTCCACATAAGAAGGGTATGACATGACAAAGGCATATAGATCTCTATTCCAGGGGAGTGGCAGTGCAAGAGAGTACTCTGTACTAAGAACTAGGTCAAGATGCAAACCAAGATGACATATTCTTTCATTATCTGTAATTACTTTTAGTGACTTGCTAAGCATTTGTAATGTGTTTAGTACAAGGTTTGATTGGCGTTGTTTCGAACAAAAGAGCATGACAATGGCAAATGCCATGAACATATCCATTAGAAACGAATATTCCATTACTTCCTCACTCTGCTCCATTTCATTTGTTTTGTCAGTAAGTCAAGTATCTACCCTTTAATTTCAAGTTATAGGGAATTGTGCAAAAATGCAAAAAACTACAGCTATCTGATAAAGACTTGTGGAAGGAACGCTTTTAACAAACTTAAAGCCTTAACAAAGCTATGTCTACATTAGCAAATCATCCAGTGTAATAGGAATGGATCGGCAGACGGGAGCTATTGATGCTGAGGACCCTACATCTTCACTATACACAGCCTTACAGATTTTACTTCAGACTAGGTTTAGCCTGGTCATTGGGACTGAACATCCCCTCTCCATGCATGTGACCAAGCTCTCCAAAGTAGCACTCACTGGTTGAAGCCTTTATATCTGCAGAAGGACTAGAAGTGCATCCAGATGCATGCCTGGAGCAGAATTTGTTTAGTTTCCTCTGAAGAGACTCACTCCCAGACAGCAGAAGAGCCCTGCAGAACAAAGCAAACTGCAGGGAGTGGGGACAGCTAGGGAATTTGCTTTGAAACTGCACTGCCGCTTTAAAGACAAATGCAGATTCAGTCAGGTATTCTGCCTAGCATGACAAATACTTGAAAGTGTTCCAGCTTTAAGCATTGAGTAATCACATTGTTTGCAGTTGTACACTACTGTTGGTGACAAAGCTAACTAATGCATGCTCAAGGCCCTGCAGGATCATGCTGTAATATGTTCCTGCATTTAGTAGGATCATACAAGTTGTTTATTCACTCTACCATAGGATGTTTTCATTGACAGCATTGGATTTTTGATCTAGGCGTGTCAAAGTCATGTTTACTGTACTGCACCGATATCCAAAATACGGTTAAAGAAGCACTTAGTTAAGGATCAGGTTCACAATTAAAGAATAGAGAATACCAAGAAATATATGTTAATCTGGAATAGTCCTCAAGCTTTTAAGCCTGAAAGTAGAGGTAACTAATCCAGAGAATCAGCAGAACAAAGACACAATACAACTCAGACTATTTTCCATTTATATGAGCAATACACACAGCTGCTTCCATAGCTTCCACTGTAAATACTGACAAAACACTGCCATATTTTAAAGTAATGGTCCACAATAATATAGCTGTACAAGCACAGGATAGCTTTCTACAGTGTTTCAAGCTATTCCTGTAATATTTTCATAAGCGATTAAGAGCTGTCTCCTACACCACTCCAGTCAATGAGAAATTTGCATTCAACCAGGATTACGAACAGAGGCCCTGAATCAAAGCTCTTAAGAATTTCTAAGTCTCATTGAGGTCAATGTAAAGCAAGCTTGCACTCAAGTGCTTTGCTAGGAGGAGGAAAAATGCTCTTTGTTTTATGTTTTGCCTGTTTGTCTAAGTAAACAAAAAAGGCAGTCGAAGCTGATTTTTAATTTTTGCCTTCACAGCTCTGAAATAGAATGGCTCAGCTGGAAGACGTGGAAATTACCCTGTGGCAAGAGGCTATAGAGACACCAGAGCAAGCGAGACAGCAGCACAGCATTGATCTTCCCTATAAGTTAATGTTCTGCTTCTGGTGGCAAGGAGATGTGAACTGACTCCAAGTCTCTGTGTTGTCTGGTTTATATAGCCAGGGTATTTAAATATATTAGTGGCACACAGGTTTTTATACTGCAATAAATAAATACTTTTTACCTGCAAACTTTTCTTCACAAGGAGCTTGATAAATGCTGACCCATCAGTCTACCAAATGTAACAGAATGGTAACAAAATGGTTAAATGACATCATGAATGTGAATTCTATTAGGGAATGAACACAGTTTACAGACACACAAAACCAAAAAAAAACCTTTTCTGCAACAGAGCAAAGATACAAATCCCTGATTCTTGTAAGTGAAAGGTCAGCATCATTATAAAGATTAAAACTGAAGTTTCACTCTGTATATTACAATGCACAAATATTTTAAGTTGTAGTGTAATGAACTACCATAACTGCCTTGGGCTGTACAGTGATCTTTGTATTTATCATAAATCCATTCCACATCTTTGCTTGACAGGGTCTTCCCTCACCACTAACCTCAGACTCAGAATAAGAATGCTTGCACTTCCTTCTGCTGCTTACGATGGAGTCATGAGACAGGCTATACCCAATTTATTAAATTTTCCTTTAACAACATAATATTGGAGTATATTGTGGAATATCATTGGAATGATATTGGCACATCATTTTGTTTTGAGTCAGTTTCCACTTACAATCTTGTGCACTCAATCTTTAGAAGGTGAAGGTCTTACCAGGGAAACTAAATCAAAATCTGATTCTCAGTCTGCATTTTCAGCAGAAGATAACATGCTCCTGAGCAGACACAAGACACTTTTTAAACTTTAGTAGGAATGGAACAAGTGAGATTGTACACAACTAATTACTGTATTTCAAAGCAGTCTGCTATTTCTAGAGCCACTGAGTGACTATGTTTTTACTAATTGTAAAACTTCAAACTCTTAGTACTACTTAAACTTTTACCTGCTGTGTTAATGTGTATATGCACAACCTAAGAAGGTTCATTGCAGAACACATCAGTGGTAGGTCATTTCCATTAAGAAAAAAAAATTTAAAATCAAGTCACATCTTAAGGAGAGAAATAGATTATTTTTTAAAAGGAAACACAGGAAATAGTAAGAAAAAACTAAGAAAAGGGAATTTTATCAAAAAGGGAGGGATTGGAAGACAGAAGTGCTGCTTTTTTTCTGTTTTTTTAATTAAATATTTTGACACATGCACATATGCTTTTAACTAAAAGCAGCTCTTGCTTGTTACAAAAAAGTTGGTTGGGATTTCTCTAAAAATGTATGTCCCATGTGAAAGCGAATTTCTTGATCAGTAGATACATATCAGCAAGGCCATTGTGATCATATCAATCCTAAAATAACTACCCCTGAAAAGGGAACTGTTGTACAATTGAATTATCTCTTTCCTGAAAGGTTTTTCAGATATACAGACCCTTAAATGCAATTTACATACCTGCTGCCCAAGTTATCTTAGGAAAATGTTACTTTTGAGGAAATCCAATCTATGCATAAGGTATCAGATATCTAGATAAAATTTCACCAAAATAAATGAGGATGGATAAATTGTTGGTGACTTCTGACATAAACCAGTAGACTAGACTACAGAATAGCATGAGTGTGAATAACTAGATTGCACAGAGACAAAGCAGAGACTAGCAACAGAATCCAGCACTTCATTTCCTCTTTCTCCACATGAGAGCCTTTCATTCATATTTTCCATTGTAGCATAAGGAATTCTTTCCAACCACAATTCCAATCCATTTCAGTGGAAAAAAAAAAAAAAAAACCTCACACTGCTCTTCAACCAATCTGCTGCAAAACCAGAGTATTGCCCCATTACAGAACTCAATAGTAAAAATCTCATTCTCCTCTCCATTAACCAACCCATTTCCTAGGGTGGTGATGAAAGCAGTTCCCCAGACATGTTTGTTGTAATACTTCTGCTTCCCAAATCCCAATCAATTTTACTCAGCAAGAAGAGGTGGCACATTAAGAAAAATGAAGAAGTCCCTCAAACACACAATCAAAATTGCTGCTTTTTGCTGTTAACCCCTCAGGAACTGATTCTCTCAAGAAAAGGCAGAGGACCCAAGACTGCCTCTTGTGGCCCAAATAATTCCCAAGATCCTGCAGCACATCCCAAGCTCAGCTCCTGTTCCATCTCAACACTGTTAGACCTTCTGCCAAAGCATTTGTTTTCTATGTGCTCTTTGTTTCTGATATGTTTAAAGTGAGAGTGAATCATCCAGGCTGTCTCAAAGGTGGTTTTGGCAGGATCTTGGCCACCAGCTGTGGGGTGTGGGATCCGGACAACCTTCTCAGTGCCTTCCTTCCTCTCTCCTTCATGTCTTCCAGCTGCAGACTCCCATCCTAGCACCTCCCAAGCAAAAGATGGATTTGCGCCTCTTCCTTTTGGGCAGAAACACCCATCCTTAAGGGTATTTTCTCTCTTTGGCACCCTTCCCTGGGATCCAACTGCTGGCTTCAAAAAAACAAAAGCCAAAATCCTCACGGTTTACCCAGTAATGTACTCAGAGCAACAGCCTACAGCAGCCATTCTCAGATGAATGTAAATCTCAAATCCACGTAGTGAAAAGTTACCTACTTTTTTAAGTGAAGAGAGCCTCCCATGTTTACAGAGTAAGGACAGAAGTGGCCTTTTGTGTAGCAGCAGGCACAGAAATTCATGGGGTTGGCCTCCAAGGAATTTGCAATCATCTATATCTCCTTTTAATTGTTAACATAACTTAAGTGAACTAGACAGCTGACAGTAGGTGCTGAATTTCTTAAGAGGATGAATATTTTATTTAACTTTCAAGCAAATCAATCCATCCACCGGCAATTTTTCAGAAAGTTAATTCTGCATTCACCACAAAGCCAAACAGCTGGATTCTGTCTTCATATATTTAAACTAAATGAGCTTACAAAGGAAACTGAAGCCGCAAGGTAAAAATTCCCAAACCAGTGCTTCAAGCTATAAATGTGATATCCATCTCTAGATATGATGGACTGATGGGAACTCCTATCTTTTGCCAGAGCCATGCTACTTGTAACCTCTCAGGAGGCAGATGCTACCTTCATATTGTTGTGTTCGCATCACTGCTTAGGCCAAACCCAAAGCATAAAAACGACTACTAGATATGAATCAGATCCAGCTCAATCCCCTCTCCCTCCAAACAATATCACAGCCCAGGAAATTACTACATATGCAAGTTAAAATTATTTTCCATCTCCTATTCCCCTCTTCCATTATCTCATACCTTCCCACCTTTCTTACCTTCTGTTATTTTCACAAGAGTCAATAAATTGCTTCACAGCAATTTTACTATTTCTTCTATTATTCCCTTGTTTCTTTAGCAAGCAGTAAATAACTCTGCCTATTATGAAAGTGTTCTACAGAGGCCAATTGCAGGCACAGGTTAGAGTTTCATACCTGTCTTAAAATCTGGAGGTCTATAGCCGCATTATCTCTGTTCTGGAGAAGAGTGCTGTGCTGCTTTTTCTCCCATGATTTAGGGAACCAACGTAGGGCAAGGTTGTTCAGTAATGAAACTCAGTGGAAAGCTAAAACATTCAGCTTCTTCATATTATCAACAAACAGCAAAGAAGAGTGGTATTCACAAGTAACATGCTCTGATTTCAAAGGCCTTGCCCCAGATTTGCATCTGTATAGAAGAGGCTCACTTCTTGGTCTTGTGCTTTTATTTATGGTGCTTATATTATTACTCATAGAACAATTGCAGGTTGAAAAATATAGATACTTAAGTAGGACAAATATTTTAATTTCCTTCATTATGCAAGCCAGACATCAGAGCTGTATATACAGGTATATTTTTTAATAAACAAGATTTTATTGAAAGCTTTCAGTAAATTTTGAACAGTTTTTAAAAATCAGTATTCCATTCACCATAACTATTACATATGACCGACTCCTCAATCTAGTGATGCTGAAATAGCTTAAGTAACTTTAAAATATAGCAGCAAATGTAGCTTTCAGTGTAACATAAAGCTCCACACAGAAAGCATTTGAGAACTTTGGACATACCTTATTTTGAGATATTTCTCCCAGTCCTTTGTAGCTATATATTTTACTACAGTTCTTGAACTCAAAGTATTGAATATTTCTTAGTTCTATTTTTATGACATTGCCTAATAGCACTCTGCGGAGGCCAGAAAAAGCAACACCTGTGGACTTTCTGAAGGATCCTCTGAGTAGATTGAAATGACCACATGACAAGCAGAGGAAAAAAAAAAGTGCATGTGGGGGAGGTGCAAAGTGAAGGTGTATTTTTAAGCTTCCCACCTTGCTTAGAAGACTTACGAAATGTCAATGTCTAGCCCACATTTACTGGTGGCTTTATGATGGTTTTTTTTCTGTGCTACACAATGAAGTTATTTACTTACGAGAAATACTGCTCTATGTCATCTCCAGCCTAGGAGACCAACAACTTACACTGTCCTTGGCAACATTACAGGACCTGCCACTATATCAAAATGAACTGTTCTTGAATGTCTCCAGCGTATTATGTGCAAATGTGCTTTCCTTTAGCACTGGGCCTGTAACCTTTCTTGGCTTCTTTTTTTCCCCTGGAACACACATACTATTCTTGTACCAAATAGACAGTAACAAGCTTGTTTTCATAGAAAATGGGATCATTACTTTGACAGCTGACAAAGTTCTGGGCCATATTGTCTCTTGGTAATAACTCTGCAGATACTTTATTTTCTCCTGTTTGCGTACAAAAATTATTTATGGTGGCAGGAGGGATAAGGGTAGAAAGTTAACCAAATCCAGCTTCAACCCACTCTTTT
This sequence comes from Egretta garzetta, assembly GCF_000687185.1. Classification (NCBI taxonomy): domain Eukaryota; kingdom Metazoa; phylum Chordata; class Aves; order Pelecaniformes; family Ardeidae; genus Egretta; species Egretta garzetta. The sequence continues at coordinate 3,109,445 of NW_009258539.1, read as the reverse complement.
GTGTGCTAAGACTTTGGGGACACATAGCTCGTGCATTCATCCCTGAATACTGTTTCCATTTCTGGGAATGATAGACTTGGTAGTGAGCAGGTCCCAGCAATGTCTCAGTAGCGTTGAATTTGCAGATGTATTTAGAGCACAATCAGACTAAGAAATTTTCTGCCTTTGTCTACTTGATATATCCAAGAGTGTTAACCTGGTGAGCAGCAAAAGCATCAGGAGATCTTTCAGCACCAAGTGGGACACGCTCTGTAGAGATGGAGAAAACTCTAGAAAAGGAAAATTGGTGGACCTGGGAGGGCTTACTGGCCCCTCAATTTGTGTATATGCCTAGTCACTTCCAGATCTGAAGCATAGGTGAGAGGTAGATCTACACCAGCCCTCTCTATATTCCCATTTTTCCATACTAACACTTTACTATATCAGATGAAAATATGGGTGCATGTATTTGGAGACATATGCCGCAAGCTTCAGCCATGTCCTGAAGGAAGAAAAGAGATGTAGTAAAGTCTGGAGCACCCAACTGTAATCTACAAATGCAGTTGTACTTCTATTTCTGGTACCCACCTGCTCTGCACTGACAGGCAGATGATTTCACCTCTGTGTGCCCTCTTCTGCAGTTTGCCTTTCTCTGTCATTCAGTTTGAGAACTGAGACAACTGTACACACATATATATATGTATATATGTATGCATGCAAGTATGTGCTTATATGTACAGACATACACACAGAACTTCACACAATGGCAACTAACCTTGTTGAGACTGCAGGTTACCACTCCAGTGCAAAAACTCATGATTTGGAGGGAGGAGGGGTGTTTTGATTTTTTTTTTTTATTTTTATTTTTAAATGTTGTTTCTGAGAAAACAGTCGTAGCTTTTAAGGACAGCCTATGAGCGCATGCAGTGGTGGCTCTAAGGCTTTTTTAGCATGTTGGGGGCTATTGCACAGACACTGCATGTTCACCTTGTTTCAGTATGTAATTCTGGGTCCCTTTGTGCTTCTGGGCTTGATACAAGCATATGCACCACCCATGGCCAGTGCAGGAGGAAAATAATAATCTGACAGAGGTTTCAGATAGTTTTTAAAGTTCTGGTGGGTCTGCACCCACACTATTGCCAGGGTGTGTATGGAAAGAGGAATAAACAATGCAGTGATGTACTTGTAATAGCCAGCAAGCTCAGCGGTGCTTTTCCTCTCTGATTGCATTCCTCTAGCATTCTTCTCTGCAGTTTTTAAACAACAGTTAAAGGAAAGCTCTAAGGAGACGGCTTAAATGAGCATTTGTTTAGATCTTTGGGGCCACAGTGCTGAAAGGGAATTTGAAATGTTATGATGTAGTTAAATAAATGCTGTTGCAAGAGCTAAAGTTGCCTATTATAACTGCCTGTGTTGTATTCCTTGCAGCTTCCTTTCAGGCTGACATTCTTTCATGTATGGCCTTTGCGTAAACATGTATGTTTTTTCTGCAGAGGTGACCTATTTTTTAATACACTTTTCCAGCTCTAAAGCATTTTTCTGAGCAGCTCTCCAGTAACTATAGTTAGCAATAGAAATTTGTCAGGGAGATAAACCCCATGCAGAAATATACTTGAGCCTTCCAGTGAAAAATAGCTGCATCTGGAACAGAGAGAAGGCTTAAAATCAGATTTTGAATGATTAACAATAAAAAGGGCCAGTCAATATTTTAACAATATTCATAAAAAAGGCAGCATTGCTGAGGCTGGCAACCAAACAGCTTAACTGCACAGGAAGAGTGCGTGCATCTCACTGTGAGAGTGGGGAGACGTGCCTCGCTCGATAGCGCCTTTCTCTTTTCATGGAGCGAGTCTGACCTCTGCATATTGAACAGGATGCACAATGAAAGACAAAAGAGTGTCCATCGTGACATTTTTTTCTCTGTTTCGAGGTGACAATTCAGCAGCCATCTCTTGCTTTGCTTGCTTTTTCTTCATCATTATAAAACAAGAGATGTGGTTTGTTTTCTTTCTTTCTTAAATACATTTAAAATCAATATGATGGACTGGAAAAAAAAAATAATCTTTGATTCCTGAATGGATTCCAATATGAGTACTAGATACAGTTGGACAAAGAGGCAAGACTACATCCCTCAGTCAGGTTAAATGGTTAGATAAGTATGGTATTTATTATCTGCTTAGTATGATGAAATTCACCCTTGGTTTGCTTCCAAAGCTGGTTGTGGGAAGCTCACAAGTCATCAGTAATTATCTTCTTGAATTTGCAGAAGAAGGGTGAATGCCAGGCACTTAAAGAAGGAAAATGCAGTGCCCATATTTCTGAAAAAAGGAGGGAATGGAAGGAGCCAAAGTTTTAAAGGTGTCAGCTTAGTTTCAATTTCAGAGAAAATTGGAGGGAAAGAAATCATCAAGCAAACAATTTTTAAACACTCAGAATTAAAACAAAAAATTTAAAAAAAAGAATGCAAAAGGACACATGGGTTAGTCTGACAGGTCTGTCTTTTGCCAAATCTAATTGCCTTATGTGACATGGAAACACTGTGATAGAAGAGAAGCAAAAGATGTCATATCTTGGCTTCTAGTAGTGTTTTGAATGACATGTTCATCATCAAACTAGAGGAACCACAAGAGAGTGAGAGCAAAGATAGATGGAAAACTGTAATAAAACTGTAGATGTTCATGAGCCACTGCCAAAATGAAAGAGCATCCTGAGCAGACTCTCTGGAGTCCGGTAATATTTAATATTTTCTTTACTGTTGTAGATATAGAAGTTGTAGATGACTGGACAGAGTATTCAAATTAAATTCACAGACAACACCAAAAGGGACTAATGGGACTAACCAGGGACCAGACACTCTGCTCAATGCAACATTTAGAGCTCAAAATGTTCTTGACACTTTTACATGAAAAAGTAAGATTGAGGAACATATATAGGGTTTCACATTTAGGAGAAAATAGCTATGTAAATACACATAAGAGAATTGCAAAATTATATAATTTGATTATTTTTTACTCATATTCTGTCTGATATGCAACCTCAGTTTGTTGCAATAGCTGACTGGGCTGCATACACAAAAGCTGAGCCCGTGTCGTGTGAAATGAGTCCCCTGCTATATGTGGTACTGATATGGTCATAGCTCAGGTACTTCTGATTTTCAGTTTCACATTTCTGACCAACTGTCAAAAGATTAGAGGAGAGAATAGCCAGAGATTTGAGGAAGATAGGCTCTGAAGAAAGACGAATGTCTATTTAGCCTAAAGAAGAAAACACCAGATGAGGGACAGAAGTTCTTAAATATGTAAATTAGGTGTTTCAGAGGAGCACAAATTATGCTTCAGAGGAGCAAGGAATCACCTCTTCTCCATGTTCAGAGGGGAGAGGACAAGTAATGAGCTTAAATGACAAGAAGGCATATTACCAAGCGGCACTGAGTAAGGTTTCTAAGGGTGAAAGTCAGAACCAGTTGTCTGAGAAAGTTGTGGAAACCCCTTTGAAAGAACTGGTGGGACAGCCCCGTGCCAGGAGTGATGGAGGGGCATAGCTTATCCTCCTTGGGCAGGAAGAGGGACCATAAGCCGCATCACTTTAAGCAGACCCATTAGGACTTTTAACAACCATTGATCCCTGCCTGGCCCATCCTGGGGGATATACCCACTCCGTGCTCCCTGCCTGGAGCCTGCGCTCTGCCCAGGGATGGAGAGCTGGCTGGTGGTGGGCTTCAGAAGAGCAACCCAGCCAGGGATAACAACACTGCAACTTGGGCATTGCTTTTATTCAGCACACTTCACTTCAAACAAGCTTTTAGCTGGTAAAACTTTGTGTATGCTCTTAATGTATCTTCTCCTTTTTCCTCATTCATATTTATTCAACTGCTGAAATCAAGTTCTTGGGGTTCTTCCATTCTTCAGATAAACAGCACTTAATGCTTTCTGACTTCAATAGCCAAGCTAATAAAAATCCAGTTGGTCGACTTATTTTTTTTAAGCTTATATGAACTGAAACAGGAGAGCAGACAGTTTTATGCTGATGCACAGTCATTGGTGGTATATGAACATAACCTGTATCCCATCCTGCCAGATGATGCTTTATTGTTGTTATTGTCATTTATTGTTTAGTCTAACAGGAAGTGCTGCCACTGTTTGTTTAAAATCAAATTAAGTAATTCTGCACTGATCTGGAAGGAAACTCTTTAGAAGAAAACAGTGACATTTGCAGCAACAGTAAAGAACTTTAAAGCTATGCTAATAACCTAGCCCAGACTATGCCACTTTCAGTGAATCTGCTGTTATTTAGTTACATTATTTTACACAAGCAGAAACTATTCTGGAGCTTAGAGGAAAGCTCTAAAGTCTCATTAAAAAGAAAGATCTGAACTATCATTGTATATATCTGCTCATATCTAAAAGAAGAAAAAATGTAGATGGTTACCAGAAGCTTAAAATTTAGCAGCTATAAAACTTCTTAGATACGCAGAAGTTGATAGCATATGGCTTAGAGTGATAATTCTCAGAAACCAGCACTTCCCCACACCATGAATACAAATCTAAGATCAGAAGTAACGTTTCTGGTACGAGAATCTCCCATTCAGCCCACTCTTTATTGCCCTTTCTACACCATGACAAAAACCTGGAGGCCAGCTATGCTTTTGTGCTGGTTTTGGCTGGGATAGAGTTAAATTTCTTCACAGTAGCTAGTATGGGGCTGCGGTTTGGATTTGTGCTGGCAACAGTGTTGATAACGCAGGGATGTTTTCATTTATTGCTGAGCGGGTCTTACACAGAGTCAAGCCTTTTCTGCTCCTCACCCCACCCCACCAGCGAGGAGTCTGTGGGTGCACAAGAGGTTGGGAGGGGACACAGATGGGACAGCTGACCCCAACTGACCAAATGGATATTCCAGACCGTATGATGTCGTGCTCAGCATATAAAACTGGGGGAAGAAGAAGGAAGGGGCACACGCACATTTGGTGTGATGGCATTTGTCTTCCCAAATCACCATTACGCGTGATGGAGCCCTGCTTTCCTGGGGATGGCTGAGCACCTGCCTGCCCATGGGAAGCAGGGAATGAATTCCTTGCTTTGCTTTGCTTGTGTGCACAGCTTTTGCTTTACTTATTAATCTGTCTTTATCTCAACCCACAAATTTTCTCATTTTCACTCCTCTGATTCTCCTCCCCATCCCACCATGGGGGAGTGAGTGAGCAGCTGCGTGGGGCTTAATTGCTGGCTGGGGTTAAACCATGACACCCTTGCATGCATTCTCCAAATTAATTTTCTTTGTGACCCTAATGCTACACCAAAACTTTGCCCCAACCAAGAAAATTTTAGTGGGGCTGGGACAGCCTTGGCTGTCCTGCTCTCCAGACAGACCAAGGTCTCAGACCTTCTTATCTGATGTGTAGGTGGCTTGACTTTAACCTGAGAGAATAGGACTGCTCCATTAATTTGAATATGGGATTTAGGGAGTGTGAAGGAGTATAGAGAGAGGGAGGGAAAAAGTGTCCACCCTGATATAGCCACAATCCCCTTCCCAGTCAGGAAAGCATTAGCAGCTCCACAGCTTCAAATGCCAGAGGGTTTCAGAGTTACAGTAGAGGACTGGAGAGTGCATTAAATAATATGTGAAATTTTATTTTCTAACATTACCATGCACCTTCAACAAATGAGTCCTTTAGCCTGTAGCCAATGTACCTGTGTCTTTTTAGACCTTTGGAGACTTCAAGGTCTTTGGGGTAGAAATTTTATCTCCTTGGTAAAATATCCTGCGTGCTTTTACCTATGTTTTTCAAAAGAATAATATGGACTTCAGCAGTTTCTCAATTGCTCACATTTAGAATAGCTAAGTTTTAACTGGCATAGTTCAAAGCAGAATTTAATCTACATTTCACATTCTTGTTCTGAGAAGGGCTGCTTAAGGGTTATTGCAGAAAGTATGGTTAGTTAACTATGATCCTAGTTGACACATAGGAAAAACAAGCACTACAGACCTGGTTCTTGAAGACAACTAACACTGCAAGGGAGAACAACAAACTTGAAATAATGGGGAGGGCAATGGGTGCAAGGTTCAGTCTCTAGCAGCCTCTGGTGGCTGTTCAAATATAGATTTTATTTTTTTTTTTAGCCTAATGGTTATACAAACATTCTTTATTTGATTTGTTTTGCAATTTTGACTTCATGCATTAATATGAACAATTTATGTGTTGTGAGAAAAATGTCTCTGCTTGTTGTAGAGTCTGGTTATCTCTGGAAGTCTTTGTTGCTTTGTTGGAAGCTTTTTAATACAAGAGGTCACCTAAATACCTTGGTTAAGATAGCGGCATCTAGGTTAGAGATAGTAATGGTAAATGATTGATTACAAAGGCTAATTCAAATGGGTTTGAACACAGAGATTTTTGGGTTGACTATTAGCAATGTAAGTTATATCAATACACTGCCTTGTAAATGAATAGCCCTGCATTTTTCTGTTAATTTTATTCAATAATACTGTTTCATAATAGCAATAAAACACTACAGGCAGTAGATTCCTAGAGGATTATTTATCAGCTTTATGTCTTGTGTCACTCCTGGAAAATGCAGTAATTTTTGTTGGGCTGTATTTCTTAATCATTACAGCTGTCACCCATTGCAACTGCTGTAGTTAAGGCTGCAAATCACTATGCATTGCAGCTCCCTGTTTTCACAGACTAATAATTTTCCAGCAGTCTCCTTTTGGTAGTCAAATGTTCCATGTTTGGTCTATGCACACAAAAGTGAGTGTCTGGAAACAGAACAGCACCCCATTGAGCTATTTTATTCCTAGGAAGGGGTCTGAGAGAAGGTTATAACACTCTTTTGTGTATGTAACCTGACCCAAGTGTGCAGACATATTGCTTGCGCAAAACTCTGTCTGCAAGTCCTATGTACTCCCCCAAGACATTCACACACATGGTGCACTGCTCATTTCAAGGGACATTAGAAAGCTGGAAGTCTGTTCACCACTGAAATCGTGCCTTTCGCTATCTTGAAATGTCATCAACATCCCACCTTGAGTGGAATACATGCAGGGCTGCCTCAAGACAGAGCGTGGCAAGGGTCATGTTCTTTTCATCTTAGTCCTAAAGCCTAAACTAAACACACAGTCTAATTCCTCTGTTCTCTAAAAGAGGCATCTGTCACTCCTGCATACACACTGAATTTGTTCTGCTTCTGTTTCCTATGCAGATATAGAGAGTGTCCTAGGTTTTGTTGACTAAGTCAACCTGACTTCAAAGTTAGGTTTTTATAATCCAGGTATTTCAATGAACACCTGTCCCTGAAAGTGTACATCAGATGATCGATAAAACAAGGCTTTATGGTCTTCCTAGCATCATCTTCTGATTTGGTTTTGCTTTTTCTTTGCCTCCAAGGACAGGGTATTTTTAAAGTGGCCAAGCATTTCAAATTGACATTTTTTACATTCACAGCTCACTGAGGACTAAGTCCTTCAGACAATCTTAAAAATACTTGTTTGTAAAGCAGTAAAACTGTGAGAGTTAGAAAACGTCATTGCATTTGCATAGAAGAAAACCACGTAACGTTTTAAACAAGAATCATAAATACACTTATCGATACCTGTTCTTAAAAATTCTGCTGGCGTAGATCGTATGGACAAAAATGGTTGTTAGAACAAGGCAGGAAAATTAGACCTTTGCACATGGAGCTATAGAGACTCAGTCTCCCAGGTATTTATTTGATTTGAATGACTTCCTGTAACATGGGCCAAGAGGAATCCCGCTTAGCCGAGCAGCATGGCATGAGAGCCACTTCGCAGCCATTGCACAAGACTGTAACACCAGATGGATAACCCGCAACAAGATAGAAACAATCCTTAGCATCCCAGGCTAGAAGAAAATAGACCTGGCTGGTTCTAGGTTGGAAGTGTTAAAACCTATGGGTACACCCATGACATGGCTGCAATGGCACGTGGAAGGCAAAGCTTGGAGCATTGTCCTGTGGCTGACATATCATTTATTAAAGCGTCTTTCATTTTTAACAACTGGTAGAGGATGAGACTTCCAATAAGAGTCTGTAATGAGTTTTACATACTCAAGGTCACCTTGTGTACTCCGCAGTGCTGGGAGAATTAGAGGTAGGGGTGTTTGCACAGAGAGGAAAGACGGTGACGTGGCAGCAGTGGTCTTGAAGTGGTACCTGCCAGTACCTCATGTGCCTCAGCGGGGGGATCTTTGGGTCAGGCAAAGGTCAGAGGTAGCACCGACTGTGCACCTGAAAAAAAATGGTATTTTGAAAGACACGGAGGTATTCTATTCCTGCTTACTAATCTGGGTGATATCTTATAATCAGGATATATGGTGATCTAGCAGTCAGAGCCTTACGAAAAAAGCACTAACCCTACACCTTACTCCTAGTCGCACAACTTGTGTGTTATTATTCAACAGCCAATAGCTTCTTTTGTTGTTGCCTAGAGCCTGTGCAAAATCATGTTCTGTTTTCTTTTGTTTCTTTAAATCATAGAAGAAAAGGTAGAGGTCACCGACTTCTAAGTCCTATTAATGGCTTGTCTGATGGAGGATATGAAGCCATTCTTTAAACTGAGTATCTGCGCAGGAGCATTCTGTTTTGAAACAGCTTAATTTTAAGTGTGCTCTAAGAAAAGAGCCTTAGCAATTAAATGTCATAGAGCACAACTGCAGGAACAACTAAATTAGTTTTCCTTGACATGAAAAATTTTCAGCAAAAACATGTTTATCTACTCAAATTATAAGCTAGAAGTGTGAAAACCACTCACGGGCAGCTGTGAGTGTTGCAAAGATCTATGCACAAAGGACTTGCTCTCGTTGCAGCGGTGCCCTGCCAGCCGGTGAAATGACTGCTCACGTGAAGCAGCCCCTCCAGAAGGCTGTCACAAAGGGCCTCGCTGTGCAAGCAAATACTAGCGAGCTTGTCTACTCTGCCATCTGTTACTGAGACCTCCTGTTACTGCTGAATCATTTTCTTCCCTCGGCTTATTTAAGGTTCTTAGCTGGTGTTTTGAGAAATGAGGGTTTGCTCGCCTCTCTGTCTTTGCTTGGGGTGTGAGCGAGCATTAGAAAGCGGCATTTTCTATCACAATCAGTCTGGAAGAGACAGATACAAGAAGACAAATGTGTCATGCCTTGGTAGTTGAAGGTTTGGGATGGAGAAAGAAGAGCCTGCCTTTAATGGGAGTCTTACAGAGAAGCTTTCAAGGAGAGCAGGAACAGGAGCAAGACTTGAGAGCCTCCAGCCTGTTTCGCAGGCAAAGGGAGAGGAAAAACAGAGCAGCAGCTGATTGGGACAGCTGAATAAAGAAGCTACAAGGTAAAAATAGCAGCAGGCTGTCAAATAATCTGCCGGTGTTGGGCACGAGTGAGAAAACAGCATCAGGCTGTGGAGGTAGCCGAGCCAGGGATGCTGCACAGGGAAGGGGAGGCAGCTGCCAAAGAGCCGTCTCCCCACGAGCCATGTGGCTCTCAAAACAGAAGCAGGCTTGAAGCTGGTTTTCTACATGCAGATACAATTCTGTAGAGGCCGCTTCAAGTCCCGCTTTATAACAACTTCAGATTTAATATTTGTGTGAATGAGGCCCTTTTATCACTGAGATACCCGCAGCTATTTTATGCATTTCCTTAAAAGGGACACCTGCAACACTTTCTGAAGCACCCTCTGGAGAGTAGCGTGTCTACCCCAAGGAGCAGGGATGTCACCCACCACTTCGCCACTCCAGCAACTGAAACAGGTCACTTCTAAAATAGGAGGTGCAGCGTGGTAGGTGCTCGACACACTACAGTACTGTTTGTGCCATAGGGTCAGGCGTCATGGATTTTCCTGTAAATGCCTTTTCTCATTCAGTAATGACTGCGGTGCACCTGCATCCCTGATGAATGGCCTGCTCAACGTGTTGACAGGCCAAGGACTGAGGTCTGCCTGTTTTTTGTTTATTCTTTCATGAATGCCAGTGTTAGTGAAGGGCGTTGCAGTGAGAGTCTCAAGCTGTTTATTTGAAGAATAACATAAATATTTTGAACAGTAGCTCAACCAGCCTTCAGCAAAGAAAGTAGATAGACTCAGCAGACAAATCATGGTATGACCAATCAGGGCATCATCTGTGATTGACTCTGGTTGCAGCTGCTGTGAAACGGGGTGTTTGAATCAGTGGTCTTAGTTGTGCCACATACATTCTTGGACAAAGAGTGCTGTAAAAATGCCAAGAGTATCTATTCTGTATTTTTAATGATATTTTATCTTTTTTTACTTTCACCTTCTGTCCCTGAGCTGCCTGAGCTGAAAAAGTCAGCCTGTGCCTCTTCAGGGAAAAAAAACCACAGCTTCAGTTGTTACTGAGCTAAAGTTTGTAATTTAAGAGCAGGGATGCAAGGTTGGAGTGAGCAGGTCACTTCCTAAGCCTGCAGCCCCATACATGCCCTGGCTCTGTGGCTCAGCAGCGTCCCTGCTCGCTAATTAACTGTGCTGCAGTTTGGCTCACGCTGGCTCCGCACCAGCTTCTCAAAACCCTGGGTGCACCCCGTGCCTCCCCGGAGCAGTGTCAGCCCAGACCAGCACTATTGCATCTACCTTTTGCAGCCGCTCCTGCAGGGGCAGGTTGGCCCCTACCCTGGCACCAAGGGCTGGGTTCACAAGGGAACATGGGTGCCCACCTGCAGCACAACATCCAAAAATCAAAGCTTGGCGTAGAAATCCCCTCATGGACTGCACGGTGGGCATGGACTGCGTGGCAGGAGAGAGGGTGCTCAGAAAACAGGCCCTAACCTTGCAGGTGGGGGTCGTCTGGCAGTGCTTGTTTGGGTATGCAGCAGGAAAGAAAGCTATCCCAGCATTGCCGTATGTCCTGCATGAGTGCTGAGGATCAGGCTCAGAAAAAAAGCAGCAGTGTGCCCCCCTGCATGGCACCCCAGCCTGTGGGTGGGTCATATTTAGTTACATGCACGTGGATCTGCTCCTGGCCTGCCACAGCTCTCCTGGTACCGCCAGCTCTGGCATCAGTTCTGCCCTGCCCATGGCTTCTGGCAGCCAGGAAGTGGGCACCAGCTTAGTCTGCTCCTGCCATGCAAAGCCACCCCCATCCTGCTCCTTTGAGAAATGGATGAACTTCTGCTCTTTTAACAGGCAGAAGGGAAAGCTGGTTGTGAGGCCCTGCTGGGCTGTGAAGATGGACGGCTTTTGAGAGCTTATCTGTGTTAACAAAATCCATCTCACCCAAAACAGAGCCCAAGGCACTGAGGCCAAATGAGAGGCTAGCATGGCGGAGCAGCCTCTTTGCACCTCCTTCAGAAACCATGCAGGATAGAGCAGGGGAGCACATTTCTCTAGTCCAGAGATTAAACCAGTTTTTGCTCCCCCCACCTCATCCCGTGGTTTTTTGCATGGCTATTTAAGAGCTGGGCCAAGTGTCCATCTGTTTGGTTGGGCCTGCCAGGGATCCAGTTCAGAGGTGGGTAAAACTTACCTTAGGTTGGCTGTCAGAGTGAGGTACCAAAAGCTCTCCCCTCCTGGTCTCTGCCCGGCTGCCTTTGCAGGAGAGTTGATCTGCTGATGGGGTGCCTCCTGGACGGCTGTGCTTGGTAGAGCGATGTTCTGCAGCAGATGGCAATCAGTGGCCAAGTTACCCCAAAACATTGAGCTCCGAACACAGAAAACCTCACCAGCACTGAGTGGGGAGCTCACTACGTTCATGTGCTCTGGCTGTCTCATGGGCTGTGTACATAAACTGGAGGGATTTAAGCGTTAAGTATTCCACTAATTAAAAATAAATCACCATTTTATTCAGTCGCTTGTTGCAATAATCTCAAAAAGAGTTCTTCGTATCTCTTACTTGTCCTTATGAAGGAGCCATGAGGTGAAATTTGAGCTACTTCTGTTTCTTTTTAACTGCAAGAAGTACCAAATGCAGAGATAAGAGGCCATGCTCAGAGTTTAGAGATGACTCCCTGTGGTTTCCCTGGGAAGGTGATGGTCCCAGACACCCAATTATATTGATGATCCATATGTCCTGTATGAAAACTGTCATCACCAATGCAGTAGGATTGGTGGCCCTAGTGAACTCTTATCTGTACCATGCCCTGTTACATCAATGGTACATATGAAGTGGCTACTCTGCTATTAAAATCTGTGTGGCCATCACAGCTCAAAATGGTAGACTCGGAGCTTTGGGTGCTCTTCAGGCCTCAAGATTTAGACTCCTTTCTCTTGAACTTTGAAAGCCACAGCCTCCATGATACTTGTTCAACCCTGCATAAAGACTCATGCAAAGACATGCTGAAAAGACTGGGGCCCTCAGCTGGTGCTAAATTAGCAGTGCAGAGTGCCCCATCTGCCACTGAAATACAGCTGCATGGTGCAAAGCAGTGGCAAGGACTTGATGTCTGCTTCCTATCACAAATGTCCCCAGGAACTCAATCACAAAAAATATTTTTCTTGTCCATAAGGCTATAATTCATTGCCTATTAATCTTTCTGGCCAGTACTTACGTGTTGAATCCTCCAGAGCTTAACTGCAGCCTGTTGCTCTCAAGCCACTGCTTGGAAAAAAGAGCAAGAACAAGCCCAGGCTCCCTGGGATTCCCTAAATCTGCAGGCAATAAACAAGTCTAAGGCCTTAAGTTAGATATGCTGTCAAGTCACAGGAACCATGCCATTTCCTCCAACTTCCTACAAGTCTGTCTTGACACCCAAAGGGATCCTTACAGCAGTTCTTCCTCTGCTTCAATTGTAGTTGCCAGTTAACAGAGATGGAAGTGGAAGAGCCTCTGGCTCTAAACCCATTTATCTCTTTCATTCCTAGGCAGTTAATCAAAATACAGGGACTTGCAGTTTTTTTCTGATAAGAGGAGAAATTGATGACAAAGAGGGACATCTGTAACACGAAACCCAATTTTTCTGGAGACATCTGGAGACATGATCTGAGATCTTCATGCCTTGCTTGAGCCAGGACCCCCATCCCCAAGGACTCACTCCGTATTGCCCTGCCAATGAAACTCTCATATCTGCTTAAGCCATGCCTTTCTTGCCACTGAGGCTGGCTTACACAGCTTCTCCATGCTTTACATGGGCTCTTCTCAGCCAGGTGTGCTGTCAGTGTGAGCAACCCTTTGCACAGAGTAATGGTAATATTGCATATAATAAGTAAATTTTTTTTCTACAGTTACTTTATAAATGAAGGACAATGTTTTTTTCCTCTTTTCCATTGACATCTAGTTTTAACAGGTCCTATAGGAACCCATTTTCCCATTTGCAGTCAGGTGCTGGTCAGTCATTTGAGCTCAGCAGCTGCAGCACAGCTTGCATGCTTGGCAAATTACGTGCTAGCAGCCTGCATTGCTTCATTGTGTCTTTATACGTGGGAACCACATATACACAACTCTCTTCTGCCTCCCTGTTTTCAGTACTCCTACATCCTGTTCCTCAACCTATTTAGAAGTCTAGTTTGGTTTTTCTTTCTTTTCTTAATTCAAAATTACAGTCCTCTCAAAAGGGAAAGTGTTCAAGGATTGCCACCACAGCATGACTCCAGGAGGGGGAAAGTAGGCAGGGACTGTTATGTCTCCCTACTCAGGTCTCTTTTGCTTTTCTAACTAGACAATTTTATTTTAGCCTCTTGAAAACATACCGGGTTACCAGCAGAGTTGAACAGCATGGCCTTATGTGTGACCCAGTGCTGTTCCTAGCAGGAAAAATCACTTCTGATGTAGCTTGGGACCATTCTTAAAACAGAATAGGCTGTGTCACCAAAGGTGTTTTGCTAACAAAAAAAATGTATTTATCACTTTTCCAGTAAGTTGAGGCAGTTCTTTGGCATCTTGTTCAACCTGCTAATGAGAATAAGTATGTTCGTAAATATTGTATTAGGCTGTTATTTTGGGGATAACAGGAAAAAGTATGAAGCACTTGTTGATAGAGGGGAGTAAATAAGGCAAAGTTACAAAGGTTGCCTCTATACTCTTAGCATCTATAGCCTGATATTCAGGACAATTTATTTTATAATTGAATTATATCAGAATATGGTGTTATTTATTCTTATGTGACACTGAGAAATGAATCACTCATCAAATCCTGCAGAAATCCAAGGTACTGAATTCTGACAAAGTCCAGGGTGTTTTTTGTTTCTTTCTTTCTTCTAATGTGAAATTGTGCCTGTGAACTGTAACCCCCTCAAGGAGAAAGTGCTACAAGATGACTCTCGGCGTGCCGACCCCTCTGGCACCCACAGCTGACAATCATCTCCACTAGGCACTTTAATTAATTGCTAGAGTTATTAACTGGAAGAGCATGTAATCGATGACAGATGTTTTGGAGTTGGTTTTTGGATTGCAGCTGCTGCTGGGCACCCAAATTTATGAACTCGGGTTGCTTTGCCAAGGCAAGACCAAACTTTTCTTCATCCAGTCACCAGTTCATCAGCACTTGCTTGTATTGTTGCAGGCAAAGCTGTGGTTGCATGACCTGACACACCCCACCTCCGCTCACCTCTGGTTGGTTATGCATTAGTTTGGGGAGAGACTGAAAACTATTTGTTAACTTTCTGTTTCCTTCTATACTCCCACATTTTTTTTTCCTCCAAGAGATGCTTTCGCCTATGGGAAGCAAAGTGATACGTCAAAGTGTATTTACATGCTAATGTTTGGATATATGTAATATTTATGTAAAAGAGAACAGTGAGGGATGGAGGGTGGTATTTGTGGTAGTAACCGTGACTGGCTTCTCAGTAGAAAGCCCTGCTGCTTCTTCAGGCTTTATTGAACATTGCAGAGTAGAGACTTCTCATTTTTAACTTATTTAAGTGATGATCATTATCTGCTCACAAGTTCAACAGCAGTTATTTATTTATATTACCTTCACACTATGTTAAAAATAGTACTCTCTTGAATGCTCTTGAACTACTTTTCTTAGACACAGCTATATAGTGTGTCAAGATACAGCCCTGCTAAATGTATCCTAATATGGGATTTAATTACCCTGTATGCTTCCTGGAAAGGAACCAAACACAGTGAAATTTTGTTGAGGAACTGAGTTCTTAATCACCTGACTGTCTTTTGTCCATCAGGTGACATTACTAAATCTAAGCTTATCAGATATAGGTCTGTTTTATTTGGGAGGGCAGAGGGGGGGAAGTATTTGGCTTTTTAATTGCTCCTTTTCAACATTATAAATGCAGTGTTGTGTTGTTTCTTTTGAGCCTGTAGCTGGTAACGTTGTGCTGCTCATGTGTTTTCATTCCTGGGAACCATCCACTTTCTTGCACCCACATCCTTACAGATGATCCTCACTGGCCTCCTCCCCTCCAAACACTCTCTCAATCTTTTTTCATGGAACTGTGTCACTGCCATGGTATTACACTGCAGTTAAGGGCTATTCTGTTTCTCTACTCTACAGCCAGAATTACAATAGTCCTCCTCTCAAGATACTGTTCCTTAGCAATGTGGGTTTTATTTTGTTTCTTTCTATAAGAGATTTGAACTATGTTTGGTATTTATTTATTTTTATTGTTGGACAATTTCTTTGGCTGATTTCCCTTGATGCACCACTGGGATCTGCACTGTTCCTTCCCCCAGTTTTACCATAATTTCTCTTACTTTTTACATTGTGACAGAGATACTGTCATAGTGTTGACAGTCCTGGCAGATGTCTGTGACTGGTCCAAGTGTTCCTTAACACCTGCTGAATTTTTCCTCCTGTCTCTAGTTTAAATAATCCTCCATAACCTTGTCAGTTTTCTATACCAGCTGTCTTGTCCTGCTTTCTTTAAGGTGGAGCTATTCCTCACTTACAAGCTTTCTCTTCCCAGATAATTCCAGTGAGCCCTCTACATTCATATTTTCCCTCCTGATGCTGCTTTTAGTTCATTAATTCAGACACTGATAATCTACCTAGCTGATTCTGTCATTAATCCTTTCTGTTAATAGTCAAGTTATTTATTTTTCTACATTTTGAGAAGTGACAGGAACTGCAGCCAGCCATCACTCTAGATGCACGAGACGATAGGTAAAATCTCCTCCCAAGGGCAACATCGCAATTCACTATCACCTATCATCAGTGAGCTAAGTAAGCTAAATGCAGCTTTCCTCTTTGTAATTTATTCCTATTAATACAAACCTGGGGAAGAGGTGCAGAGATAATTTGCAGCATGCTCTGAAAGTTAAGATAAGGATTATATTGGACCACAGATTGATTATATTTAAAGCCATGGGACCCCCAGTGGCAATATCACACAGCTGTTCCCTCTTATTTACAGCAGCACAGCTCTGGCTTAAGCCCTGCTACCGATCTTGGCAGCTGTAGCACCACAGCACAAGAGGGGAGCGGAACATCCAGGCTGTCTCATTGCAGCCTTTTGTCCTCTACGGTCCAAGGTAGGAGCATGGATGGGTGTCATAATTCCAGGCACCTTCTGCCACTGAACTCAAGGAGTTTGACTTCTGTGACCTGCAAATGGCCAAACAGCTCTTACAGGTGTTGCACCCCCAAGTAATAATATTCTTAAAGAGCTAATCTAATGTTTCTGCAGCCTATTTGTGTTTCAGTGCAGCAACATCATGTCATCTAGCATTTAATCCCTGACAGGGCAATGATCATAGCCACTGTGTTTAGATACTGTTCTCTGAGGGAAAAGAAATAATTTCTTTACAATATGATTTCTTTACCATGAAGATTTAATTTTGTAGCTGTGAACTTGCTTGTCTGTGTCTCCTTCACAATCTCTTCTATGTAATTTAGATTCAGGTTCACTAAGAACTGCTTCATAAGGATGAATAACTGGTAGCTGAGCACAGCAGGACTCAGACCTGAGCAAGGTAGCCTTTTGGGGAGGTTGGGTTTTCTGGTTTGGTTTGGTTTTTTTTAAGATTGCAAATATTAAGGCCGAAATAAGACAATAATAAATGGAATGAAAGTAGCAATTAATGCTAGTCAATAGCTGTGTGGCTCAGAAAAGCATTTTTAAGTCAAAGGTTTTACATTTGATTGCAACAGTTTGTGTCAGGAGCAATGCAAGACTGCTGAGTCAGTGCTGTCCACGTATTTACCACATATTCAACCCACTACCTACATGTATGCTCTGAATTTTGAAGCACACACTTGACTGCCTGAACACTGAGCTTGACTTTCTAAGTGCACAGTTTTGCAAGCATTAATTTTATATTTTAAGGACCAAAAATAATCACTATTTTTTTCTTACACTACATGTATATATGTTAACTCCATAATATACCACACATTAGAGAGTATTATTCATAAATGGACTTTGTATGCTAGCAATGGACATTGGTGACCTAGCATCTTTGGTTTTGTTTTCTCCATTGATATTAAGCAGCCAAATGTGTTTCAGATTGTTGGCAAGGGTGCCCAATACATTAAATGCTGCAGGTACCAGTCATGATACTTGTGAGGGAATTGGCTGATGTAATTGCCAAGCCACTCTCCATAATATTTGAGAAGTCCCGGCAGTCAGGTAAAGTCCCCGGCAACTGGCAAAAGGGAAACATTGCACCCATTTTTAAAAAAAGTAGAAAGGTGGATGCTGGGAACTACCAACCTGTCAGCCTCACCTCTGTGCCTGGGAAGATCATAGAACAGATCCTCCTAGAAGCTGTTCTAAGGCACACAGAGGACAGGAAGGTGATTCAAGACAGCCAGCATGGCTTCACCAAGGGCCAGTCCTGCTTGATCAACCTCGTGGCTTTCTATGATGGAGTGACTACATCAGTGGACAAGGGAAGCGCTACATACATCATCTGTCTGGACTCCTCTAAGGCCATTGATAGAGTCCCCTACAACATCCTTCTCTCTAAATTGTAGAGGTATGGATTTAATGAATGGACCATTCAGTGGATAAGGAATTGGTTGGATAGTCACATCCAGAGGGTAATAGTCAACAGCTCAATGTCCAGGTGGAGATCAGTGATGAGTGGTGTCCCTCGGGTCTGTATTGGGAGCAGTGCTGTTTAGGATCTTCATCAGTGACATAGACAGCAGGATCAAGTGCCCCCTCAGCAAGTTTGCAGATGACACCAAGCTGAGTGGTGTGGTTGACATACCTGAGGGACCTGGACAAGCTGGAGAGATGGGCCCATGTGAACCTCATGAGGTTCAACAAGGCCAAGTAGAAGGACCTGCGCTTGGGTTGGGGCAACCCCTGGTATCAATACAGGCTGGGGGATGAAGCAGGGGATGAGAGGGGGAGATGAGAGCAGCCCTGTGGAGAAGGACTTGAGGGTACTGATGGATGAAAAACTGGACAGTGTGCACTCACAGCCCAGAAAGCAAACCATATCCTGGGCTGCATCAAAAGAAGTGTGGCCAGCAGGTTGAGAGAGGTGATTCTGCCCCTCTACTCCGCTCTGGTGAGACCCCACTTGGAGTACTGCGTTCAGCTCTGGAGCTCTCAGCACGGGAAAGACATGGACCTGTTGGAGCAGGCCCAGAGGAGGGCCACAAAAATGTTCAGAGAAATGGAACACCTCTCCTGTGAGGAAAGGCTGAGAGGCTTGGCGTTGTTCAGCGTGCAGAGAAGGCTCTGGGGACACCTTATTGCAGCCTTTCAATACTTAAAGGGGGCTTATAAAAAAGGTGGGGACAGACTTTTAAATAGGGCCTGTTGTGATGGGACAATGGGCAATGGTTTTAAACTAAGGGTAGATTTAAATTAGATATAAGGAAGAAGTTTTTTTTTTTACAATGAGGGTGGTGAAACACTGGAACAGGTTGCCCAGAGAGGTGGGAGATGCCCCATCCATTGGAACATTCAAGACCAGGTTGGATGGGGCTCTGAGCAACTTTTCTTATGTGTTTTTTTGAGAATGACAGTTGCAGGTTTTCATTGATTTGCAATGTACATTTTGTGCTTCAGTATTATATAAAGTAACCAGGACTGAGGAGATGTGGAGTCAGGATGCAGCTACCCTTTACACTGTATATTCACAACATCAGGCTTGTAGGCTACAGCAAAGACACCCCACAAACCTATTATTATTAATTGAAAAAATAAGCCTTTGATTTTTGTACAGATTGGTAAATTGTATCTTGTGTGTTGAACACCTACACTATTCATTTAATAAGTGGCAGGACTTTACTTTGTTGCTTTACCCATCTCTATACATCTGATTTTCTTTTGTCACTTAGACTTGTGCCAGGCTGATTTCGTGGCCTCTGCTGTGTACTCATATGGCGAGAAGACCAGTGAGTTATTAGGTTTTCCACAGACAGATTTTTTTCTTTTCTTTTTTTTTTTTTTTTTTCCCCACGAGAAACTGGTTACTTTGCAGAACAGAGGTAAATCCTGGAATAAAGGGAAAAAAATACCCTCAAAGATTCTTCTTGCTCCATGTCTTTTCCTTTATTTCTCTAGCTACCAAGCAGTGCTTTTTGGACAGACTTCTGTGCAGTGACCTTGACATCCATGTCCTGCCATGACCTTACCACATTGTCATCACGCCATGGTTTCAAAATGTAAAATATCCTACTATAGGTAATTTGACGCTATCGGTATTACAATAACTGCAGTAAAGTAAACTGCAGAAGAATACGTTTCATGTCAGTGGTAGCAGAAAAGCTAGTAGATGAATTGGATTCCTTTTTAGATGAATATTCTATGGATCAGCAGGTTTATTCAGAGTTACTTAAAAAGCAGTTAACATTCCATTAGCAACAAACTGTGATCTGTGTCAGCAGTAAAGCACTGTTCAGTCATTTATTTTAGAATGAGCAGTCACTGCAGGGAGAAAGAAAATTATTAAACTTGTCACAGGCAAATAAATAGTAAGGCAAAGCCAGGGATTTTCTTTCTTATTCTAAATATTAAGCCTTCCTCCTAGGATATTTATTAATATAGAGAGATTTTTTTTTTTTTTTCTGATGTTTGTTACATGCAGGATGAGTCAGAAGTTTCCATTTCTTCTGATAGTTTGGGTTTGTGATCAAAGAGAAAAAAAGCGCATGCTCAGATTTGGCTGCTGCCATGTTATTTTATTCAAGTAGGAACATTGTTGGTTCAGCATTATGTCCCCTGCTAACCTGGCTTCAGTCCCAAAGAGCTGTCTTAAAATAATACCTTTCCTTGCAGCTAGCAGTAGAAATGTATATGGCCCCGTGCCCCAATGGGCTCTTTACCTGATCACGATTACTTTCTGTGCTTAAAGCGGTCTTTATCTCTCAATTCTCCTGACTCAGACAAAATCTGCACTGCCACAGGAGTTCATGTTTGGCTCTTATTATTCTTGCAGGGAAAGTTTGATACTCTAAAACCTTTTTATAACTAGTGAGATCAGGTATAAAATAGTCTTAGAATGTCATTGATACCTTGGCTAGACAGACATGAATAGAACAAGCAATCTTGAAGTCTTTTGAGTTACACAGCAGCAAAATCCGCTCCAAGCTGAGC
Source organism: Egretta garzetta (assembly GCF_000687185.1). Taxonomy (NCBI): domain Eukaryota; kingdom Metazoa; phylum Chordata; class Aves; order Pelecaniformes; family Ardeidae; genus Egretta; species Egretta garzetta. The sequence continues at coordinate 3,089,079 of NW_009258539.1, read as the reverse complement.
TGCTAATGGCAGGCATCCTAAAACCATTTCCATGTTATCCTTGTGTCATTCTCCTATGTGGCATTGTGCCAAATCAAGCTCAGCCAAACATCAATCAATTAGAAGTTTGATTGCTTTTGTATTGTTTTGAAGCTAGTGCTCTGACTGTACAGCCCTGCAACCCCCTAGGGCAGATTGTCCCCACTGCTGGACATGTCACATAAAAACAGGAGCTCAATAGTTGCAAAAGCTGCATGGTATTTTAGTAATAAATTTAAATGTAGAGTCCATTCCCAAAGTAACCAGTTCTACGTTACACAATAATGTTGCTTCATAAGATTTTAATACTTGTTTTTAATTACCCTGAAAGATGACTCATTATAGAGACATAAAGAGACAAGGGAGGAAGAAATATAAACAAACAGGTGGTGACTGCACTGATTAGCCAACTAGTATTTCTTGTAAGCCAGTAACAAGCAGATGCACAGTTGAATTGTGTGGCACATAAGAATATGGTTAAGACATTGGCCTTAACTGTCACATTGACTTTGAAAAAATTCTCTTATTTTGTGATTTTGATATTTAGATATATAAAAATATATTAGTGGAGTCAGTACAAGTAATTTTAGATCTCTAATCAAAATTAGCAATTAGAAATAAAGAGCTATTATTTACACTAATGACCAATATCTCCCCATTTCCCTGAGATTCTGCTGTATCTGTACAGATTAATGTGAAGGGAGATACTCCTTTTTTTTTCATCCTTTTCAGAAGAAAAGGATCCTGAATGGTGCTGTAATATGGAGAAACAAAGTTATTTTTTTTTCTCTTCCATCTTCTGCTAGTGGCTGGCATGGTGTGGCATGAGGGAACAGAAAACATCGCAAGGGCTTCTGCAAAAGCCATAATCTCGAGGCTGTGTTCATTCTCTCCCAGTTACTTGTAAGAAGATTATGATAATAGTTATTTAAAATGAATTCAAAGCTAAATAACTTGGACTGCTTTTTTTAGACCTGAGCCTTAACTGTAAGAATTGTGTGTAGACCTACCTCGAATAGTTAAACTCCTCTGCAGATTACATTTTTAAGGTGTGGGGTGATGGCAAGCAGCTTGCCCAGATGTTCTGAAGCTTGGATTTAATGGTAGGTCCAAAAGCTTTGGAGTGAATTCTCCAAGTTTGCATAACAAAAGCAGCATTTTATAATCTTTTCTCCTGTCAGTTCTTTCCTTCCATGAGGTGAAACTCCAGGGTTTTCAATATGGCTCAGTAACTCTAGTAAAAAGGAGTGAGCAAGCAATGGATAAGACTGATCATTCTGGTAATCTGCTGCATGTACCAGCAAGTGCAGGCAAGAAAATGGAGAAATAAAATTTATGGAGTGAGCACCATTTAATTGTTATGTGATTCACCTATATGCCACCTGCTAATCCATCTCTGGTAAAATTACAAAGATTTGAGCATCTTGCAAACAAACATAATTTTAAGAAAATGCTTGAGAAAAGCAAAACAAGGTAAACAAAGCTTTTACAAAGAAAAGTTGTCACTGAAATGTTTCCTGAACACCAATAGTCAGTTGTGAAACCACTGCATATTTCTAATCCATAAATTTTGATTTCTTACATCAGAGAAACACTTGATTCATATATATATGCAGATAGAGCCTTCCTGTGAAATCTAGCTGTGTTTGTGGTCCCATCAGCATTGAACATAAATATTGCAATAGCTTCTTAATGTCTTTTAGATATATACCAGATATCACTATTGACAATACCTTTTCTGTGTTGCATGCTGAAGGCAGATTTTATTTTTACTTCAGATTACCTGGTTTCTGACCAAAATGGGGCACACTGCATTTAAAAGGAGATATTAACCAGTGCCATTGCTGTTTTATATGTTCCCAACATTTTCTGTAATAGCTTCTCTAAAATGTGTGGCATAAACAAAATCCTCAAGCACATTGCGGTAAAATGGTTTTATTGGTGCTCATTTACACTGACCTACATAGGTTGTTCTCAGACTCCCCATTCCTCAGCAGTCATGCTCATTCTGTATCTGTGCCAAGAAAGCACGTAATCTGTGCCAAGCCATTTTTTTTGTTAAAGTACATTCCACCATCAAAATAAAGGCACAAATACAATTTACGTTCTATTAGTAAAACCAGGAAAAACAATCTCGGTGAAGAAAGAAGGCAGGAGTTACCCATCCAGTGATCTTACAAAGCATGTCTGCATAGATCTGATTTTCCATATTACACACATTCCACCTCAAGAGCAAAGAAAGCCTGAATACTAAAGTCACCTGTGGATGGGAAGAATGGAAATGGAAGCACAATATGAATGGCACCTCTGGTTTGTTTATTTTAGGAAAAAAAAAGTAAAATCTGGCTCCATTCCTCACTGACTTTTCATAGCCTTCTATGTCTCAATACTCTAGAACACTCTCTAAAATTTACTTAACACAAAAATACTGAGGAAGGATGTTTTCTTTTCATTCTATGTTAGGTATAATTATCTAAGATTTTGAAGTTTTATTGAATGAATAAATCAGGATTCTTATTTTAGAGAAAGCAAAGATGTCACAATTAATGAAATTTGCCAAAGCAAGAGAATATGAAAGGCGTTCAAGCTCTGGACATATGACATGTAAACATGTTTCACCTTAGCAAAATACTGCAAACTTTGGGAAAGCATTTTATCATAAGAGAGATCAGGAATTGGTTTGCTTGCTTGATTTGCATGGGTGTAATATTTTTAACATCACACAAAACGTTCATTAAGGCTTCCTATTAAAGTCATATGAAACTAATGTGCCTTAGAAAGCAAAGCATTAATTTGAATTCCCCATTTTTCAAGTTCATTTTTTCAGCTCAGATGTTTTTCTCATTAGAACTTGCTGACATCTGTATGATAAACATAAACTGTTAGGTAAGCATCTAAAATCCCTCCCAGAAAACTAAGAGTATTATTAGAGCTCAGGCACTCCAAATCTTCCATATAAAGCATACTATCAATGCATATCATATCTGCTTTAAAAAAAAAATAATCAAGAAACATATCCTCTTTTTATCTGCAGAATTTATTTAACAAAGGTGTCTACCTCACATCCTCCCCCATCAAAAAAATAACTGATCATGACTTTCTCTATTTTGTCCTCAGGACCAAAGGCGCCCCCTTGATTGGTGAGGATACTCCAGTGGCTGTAAGTTTCAGATTTTCACGTAAAAAATTGCGCTGCCGAACTGTGGCTGATCTTATATAACTGCTAGTAGAAACAACTTTTGCTGGCCTTGTTGGTGGTGCGGTCTGTGGAGGCAGTCCATTGATTTGGTACATCCACTGCATTGATTGTGTCTGCAAATAATGAACAGAGACATAGGAGTAAAAAATAATCAGTGACCATATACCTTGAAACTTTTTGACAGTGATTTACTATGTTGCATTGATTTCAAGGGATATTCATCCTTTTCCATGTAAGGTACTGGAATAACAAGGAATGAGAATTACACTCCTGGAACACAGAGACCAGAAATCATATTTAATGTTATGAATTCAGGACCAGGCATAACAAAGTTGAGTAATTGGGCTTCCTAGCTGATCTAAAATTCCTTTTTTTATTTAGTACACCCCACAGCTCTGTATGCTGTTCAAAGGTAATTATTCCATAATATAATACAAATGCCTCAGGTTTATACTGTAGGATTTAATTGTAGCTCTGGTATTGGTAATAATGACATTATCAAACTGTGGATTTTTTTGCATTAAAATAATGAATAAAATGAAGAGAAAAGGACTCTGAGTAAGCACAAGAGAATTGCAGCTTCATGTAGAAATCTCTAGTTTGAAGAATATTTATGTGAATTGAAAATGACACTCTTCATTTGCTTCCTGTTTATAACAGGTCTCTAGGAATGGAGCATATGTTTCTATGTCATGTCTTGTAATGCTGGGGTGCTTGATTCTTACTGAGTACGTGATTCTTATTCTTACTATACACACCATCATTTGTACTTAAGAATTATTATTTCTATGCATATGAAGGCTATACTGCTGTCTATCTATCTCCTATGTTTTACTCGTGTCCTGAAGCAGAATTTTGGATGCTAAAATCCCATGTGTAACTATTCCACATCTTTCCATCATTTTTCTTTCAAAATGTATCACTTCCATTCTTGAAAGCAGGTCTTTATTCCAATTCTTTAGTGTTTTCCTTCTATGACATCTAGGAAAAGGTCCATCCATGGGTCTATAGTTTTCTATTTCCCTTTTCCTTTAAAAAAACCACAAGCAAACAACAGAAAAATTTCAAAACCCAAAGATTTCAAACGATGTGTCATTACGTACAGCTGTGTACTATGCAAAAGAAAGACAAATCATTGCATGCCCACTTTAGGCGTGCGCTGTCATCTATTCCTTCACGTTCAGCAATTGTTTGTTAAGCTTTGTTAACCGTTGATTTTATATTTGCCACTGAAAAAGTTTGAATTGGTGATGTTTATCTTTATTGTCTTTCATGTGCTCCTTCCTATTGTTCTAATTGTTACCCTGTCATTGCTAAAGTATATTTACGGGGCATCATTGCAGGTAGTTTTGCATTCATGTTGCAGCTATTCAACAGGAAGAAGGTCCATTAAACTGTAAACCCTTTGGCACAGGCTTTGTTCTCTGCTATGTACTTACACGGCTTTTACACTACTTCACATACAGGCTGCATACGCTCACAGCTCTTAAATGGCGTCACCATATGAACCTCTAATTTTGGTGCTTCTTGTTAGACAACTGGTTTAAACTGGGATTTTGGTAACTGAATATATATTTTTCTGTGCTGATGTTGAAAGAATAGGTGACTTCTTTTGATGTGTATTTTTAAAGAAACTTTTTTAAAACCTCTGCTTTAAAATTGGCAGTACAGATTTTACATAGTGACTTCTGAATGAATTGCCTTATTCAAATAGGATTAGTAAGCATAAGATCTTAATAGATATTTCATCATGCATGCATAATTTTTTAAACTTTCATTACTATTCTGCTAAAATCAAAATCTAATTTAAATTGAATATTATTCCTTTATAAAACAGGCAGATTAACTCATCTTTATTCTCAACCCTATTTAATACTGTGAAATGATCTAGTAACTCCACTGCCTGTAAAGATAAAATCCAGCAAAAGCAGGTGTGACATGGACCAACGTCAGTGTCTTATGTCCAAAGATAAAGTTGTCATTTAAGAAAAGTAAATCGCTCTCTGAAGTTAGCTAGTTGTTTTATTAATTTCAGTACAAGATGAAATGCTTTATCTTTCTTTAGTATGCCAGATGAACAATTTAGTTTAAAGAAAATTTAACCTCAGGGTCATATTCACCGTGTGCAAGTCTCATTGATCACTTCAAGGTCAGGGAAAAGATCTGATAGGTGTTTCAGCCAACAATTTAAACGGAGCATCAAGTTACTAAAAAATCATTTCTGTTCATGAAATCCACACATACTGTAACTTTACTGTCTGTAGTGATCTTAATTGTTTGAAGTGGGATTTAAACAAAAGTGATGGGTTATGCCACCTCTCAACTTCATTTATCATCAACATCAAACAATTGATACAGCCTTCTGGGTAGTAATAACCTTTTGCTAATTTTCTCTTTGCTATAAAAATATCCTAGACTGTATGTTCAGTGAAAAAATATTTGTGGCTTGACTTGGTAAAAAGAGCCGCCTATTCTGTTGCTGGTGTAGCCTGTGTCAGGTGGGGTTCTGTGGCAGGAAAGATTGCTCTTTCCTTGATGGAAACTCATTGTCTTCAACAGGGAAAATGTCGTGGGCATTATGACATGAACCCTTTAGATAGGATCCATCAAGCTAGAAGGGAAAAAAAGAGCAATGACAACAAAAAAACCCACCGAAATTTATTATTTTGAACTATGGTAGTACATCTATTGTAAATCATGTGCTGTCATCCAAGACAGTTGGAGACAGCCATTGTGAAAAAATTGTGCATTTATGGACTGATTTACTGAAAGAAGACTTGTGTTTTAGTTCAGCATTTTCTGCTAAAGGGGAAACAAGTGTTCACAAATGGAAAAGAGTTACTGTAACTGTCAACATAAGTCGTGTTAGTGCTTTTTTTAGCACTAGAACCACCTAGAATTCAGTAATTTTCAAGACAACCTAGAATTCAGTAATTTTCAAGAAAGTCTAATATTGAGTAATTTTCAGAAAACCTTAGAGACCCACAAATGTCTATTTTTTTTGAATGTTTAATTTCCAAGGGCAAAACTGTAGGTTTTCAAAAGCTCTTGAAGCCCAAGTATTTTCTTCAGGATAACGCTGTACAGCTTAACTACAATAACTATTCTAACCAATATGAAAACTGTAGCAAGAGCAAGTCTACCAAGTTCAGAAACCATACAAGTGCCTCAAAGCTGCTGCTTTGGGTTTCCAGGTCAGCCATATTTCAGCAAAGAAAAAGACAGATCATGTTTCAGATTTTTCCAGAGTGGTGCAGAGGAGAGAGAGAGAGAGAGAGACTTCAAAAGGTCATCTATTTATATGACCATATAACTATGATAGAATACTTGACTTACAAGCTGTATTTACTTGCTTAAGAAATGGGTCAAATTTTCCCAAATCAGAGGAACTCTCCCTCTTCCTATGCCTAAGGCAGTGCAGTTTATTATCTCAAATTTGGAACAATTCTAGTAGTGGCACCGGTAGCAACAAAGTCTAAAGATGAAGGTATTGAATCTACTACAAACTACTAGAATATAAATAGTCTCTGTTAAGAAGATAAATCTAATATAAACATAGGTATTTAAGAATCCCAGGCTCTTTGCAATGCATCTCTAGGCCTATTTCACATGCAATTTAAGAAGAAAGGCCAGACCACAATCTGAATGTCCTCGACAGTCTGAGGGAGGATTTTGTGTTGAAATTAATGACTTCCTCTTATCAAAATCTCAAAATTCCTGATGACTATAACCTAAGTGAAGTGTGAAGAGAGAAATCATTTGGCTCACCTGCTTGGAGTAATGGCCATCTGCAAAGCTAAATCTTTCTTAAGAATATTTTGAAGAATGCAAAAACGAGATGCATGTTGCATTTTTTACTAAATATCATAAATTATTCAAGTAAGTTATTTAACCATCTTGATGGCTGACTGAGTAATGTTCATGAAGTAATTTATTCAGCAAATACTGGTAACAGTCACCAAATAATTTATATAAAAGTATATTTTTTGTTATTCAATCCACTCCTACAGATGGCTCATGATTCATAGGATTAATTTGCAGAACACAGACCATCTATGTGTATTCACTGTAGGCTGGCAGTACTACTGAGTTACATGCTAATTAATTGCCAGAGAAATCTATGTTAGGAGGACGTTAAATATTGGGAGCAAGTATGAGGAATTTTAAGGTAAATGGTATTTGAATTATCTTCCAAACAGTGTTAACTCAGGGAAGTCCAAATAAAACTTGCAGGACTTCCACATAGGTTAAAAGCCAGCAAATTACAAATTGTGCATCCAATATTCCCTGACCCTTAATTTATACTACAGTGGTGACACATAAAAAATGACTGATTATGATCAGTGTATACAGAATGAAATTAAGCCAAACCTTTATGTGAACTGTGGAAGGGGCGAGCAAAGGCAAGAAAACCCATGGATAAAGAGAGTTTAGTAAGTGAAGGAAAGAGGGGAGAAAAAAAAAAAAAACAACGAAAAACAAGTGATGTGAAAGCAGCCACTCACTGCCTCCTACAAACAGACCAATGCCTAGCCAAGCTGTGAGCAATTTCTAGCAAAGAAGATGTCTAACAATCACATTCTTAGCCTAGAGGAATGTTTCCAGATAGAATTAAAGGTGGCTTAATTGACTTTTGCAGGTCAAATATTAGATGTTTCATAGCATTGCTTAGATGTAATACAATCAATATCAACCATTCCTTCAGGACTGGCAATGTTTCGAACACCCTCAAACTGCAATGGTTCCTGTATTGTCATAATCTTTTGGCATTATGAGAATTATAGTCTCAATAAGCAAAGTAACATTTCATCACATTTGTGAATCAAACATTTTGAGTATTGATTCTGCACTCAAAATCCAGTGATGCTAATCATAGGATGTGCTACATTCACTGCTTGTAATGAACTTTCTGGATCCCTGCTTTAAATCATGAAACTCAGGTCAACAACAACCAGTGGTGAGGGACACAGGTGATGTCTTACTTAATGTGAAGCTAATTCAATTATCCTATTAACTTTGTTATACTTTTCCTTGCTCATTCTGTTTAAGAGATACAATTTAGAGTAACATTAAACTATGGTAATTAATAAATCAACCAGGAACAATGCAGAACGTATTTTCACCAAGCTATTGAATATTTAACAGCACCATTTTCAGTTAAGATATGCAAGTTTGCATAGACAAGCTTAGAGAAGCCACACCCAGGTACTGTGGCTTGCACACTGCCTCATTTATTTCCAGAACAGCATGACAAATGGTTTTGATATGCTATCTTCCATAGGTTAGGTTAGTGATTATTCAGTAATAAAGGTGCGCAAGCCTGACTTCTGGAGGGCTTGATAATGTTACCTGCAATCTGGTTTACTCTGACATCTATTTTATCATTTAAGACTTATTTTGCATGCCTTCTGCTTTGGAATATCTCTGAAGTCTCACCCATGAATTACAAAGCGATTGCTCGGGTCTCTAGCTGAATTCAGCACGGTGCAAGCAAATTCACTGTAAGCCAAGTTGAATACGCCCTTGTCCAAGGATTTGCCAGCCTCCTGGCTGCTCCGCCTTGTGCCTGGCAGTGATTCCTGGCCCAGGAAGCCTTCGCAGAGCATCCCCCTGCCCCAGCTGCATCGTGCCATCCCTAGGATCTGTCAGTTTTCTGTGCAGTTTTACTGGCACATCACAGCCTAGCTCTGAGATGTCAGCGTGGCCAAGGAAGCCCTTTTTTTTTCCTCATGGCACTTTAAAGCTTATCTAAGAAGCATGCTTTCTTCCCTAATTCATCATTAGTGGCATTACATTTTTTTTTTTTCAGTTAGAACCGTGCTGTTTATGAATGCTATTATAAATGTGGAAGGTTGATTATGGAATAATACCTACTTAAAAATGCTCTTCATGTACCATGTCACTGTTTCTTACTCGTAGCTCAACTAGATTGTGATTTTCTCTTTCACAGCTACAGAAACAAGTATGATTATTTTCTTTACTGGCTTTTTATTATATTTCCTTCTTTGATCTACAGAATTTTTGAAAGTAATTTTCTGTGTCACTTTCATAAAATTAAGATTCCTAACAACTATTCAAATAAGTGTCTAACTTCAATTGTTTTGATATGTAGTTGACAGAGAACAGAAGTTTTAATGATGGTTAAGGAACATTTAATTGCTTCAGCAAAGTAATTAAGGTTTTCTGCTATTAATAAAATCTACTGTAGGTATTCATGAATATTAAGGCCTTAAAGAATCCACAAAATATTCCACGAAGTACCTGACGTGTGTGCAGAAAATATAAATGAGGCTACATTATTTCAATCATATATATACATTCAGTTAATAAAATATACACACTAAATTCCAGTAAAGACAAATTGTAATCTCTTAATGCTAATTAGCTCCTCAGGACTGGGTTCTCAGCAGGGCAACTAAACAAATTTTACAGCAGCATCAGAAGAGAGGTGACAGTTTTGTAACAAAAGAAACTTTCTCACTGATTCTAAAAATAGCCCAAAGCCTCCACCGGTATATTGGCTAGAGAGCATAAGTGCAAGAGAGGTTCTTCAGTGTTAGGTCCAACATTAATTGCGTTTCACCACCTCCATTACTATTCCCCAAATAAGAGTGATTTAATCCTGGTTTTGCCATCTAGCTAAATCTGTCTCCCTCAGGTCACTAATGAAAATGATTTCAACTAACAGGAAAGGCAGAAATGAGTATCTGGTATTCTCAATGTGTCATCAAGTCTTATTTCAGGTCAATGTTGAGAGCGCAGCAGCAGAATTATACACAGCCGCAGATGCTTTGGCTTATATTAGCAGTACAGGAATGAAAGCTTGTGTGGAGGGGAAAGGGGGAAGTCCAGTGCACCCAACAGAGCTGCTAATAAGAGCAACAAGAACACAAGCTTCATCAAAACAGCACTGAAATGACTTAATAGCTCAGTTAGAGTAAGAATGTTAGAAATATCTCTAATGTGCTGTGATGGCATACTATTTGCCCAAATTGTGCCTACACGCACTAAGAGTCCTCAATGTATTTTTGAACATACAGGAATAGATAGAACAAGATGTGATACCTATATGTAATATGTATGAGTGACTTCATACACCCACACACAGTATCAAAGGTGCGGATGTAAAGAGCCATCTGCCTAGATCATAACCAGAGACTGAGGTGTGAGTAGATATAGGTTAAAAATCATTGATGTGTCATATAGCATTATGTAAATATAAAAGAACACAGAATAAGGTCAGTCAGTTAATTTTCTTTTTCAAATGGAAGAGCGATAAGCATCACTGCTGTTTATGTAAAAAGACTAAATTAATCAAATGTCTAATGCAGTAAAACAAAACAAGAAGGAGGGATTAAAGGGTCTTTTTGTTTTTCCAGGATGTGAATTTCTTATTCACTGCTATACAAGTTATCACTCAGAGAGATAAAACACTATAGTTGTTTGCTATGCATCTTATTATCAACTTTGTCTTGCCCATCTTATTTTTTAAATCAATATTGCTGTTTCACTTCTCATATAGTAGCCTCAAAACATTGCCACCATGCAGTGAAGGGATTTAAAGTGCAAACCATGACTTACAGAAAGTTTGGAGTGTTTGCTGCTACTGTATGTCTTCCACAGTTTCCTTTCAAAGAATGACTTACAACTTAATTCCTGCAGTAACAAGAACATTTTTACTACTGAAGGAATAAATGTCTTCAAATGTTTCCTAACCTTCAGACTTACAGAAACTACTTGGCTACAAATTCTTTTTGTTCATTTTGAAGCTTGTTTTATGAAAGTTATTCCTGGCTTCGTGTTCTGAAATTCTGCCTTCTACAGTTTCGTATCTAGCTTCTAGTGCCTTTGATCCTAGGAGGCATAATACAAGTAAAATCAATAACCTAGGTCTCACATATTCAATTATTGATATGCTCTCCACCAGTTCTTAACAGGATTATTTTGATGCTCTGTGAAAAGTCATTCTGTCATGTTGTCTATGGAGTTGGAGCAAACATATCAAGATAAGTATCTGTCTCTGGTGATGATGGTAAACGGATAACATAGGAATTAAAATATAGTATGTTTTTCCCATCTTGTCATGATTTAATTTTCAAAATTTATTTTTAATCTTGTCCATAGTGAAGAGTAGTAAAATAATCACAGTGCATGCGTTTGTGTGTTTCAATGCTGTTTTTTTGTATAGGACTTATTTTTTTTTCCTTCCACTCCAGAAGGTATATTTGTGCATTGCATTCAGGAAGGCTTACCTGAATTATGAGTGTTGCTGTATGCTTCTTGCCATACATCCTTGGCTTGAATCCCACTGTTATATGGGTTCCCACAGTGCCTGCTGGAAGAAGTTCTCCAGCTTGTGGCAGCACAAGGAACTCGGGATCGCTGCCCGGCAGAAAGCGCGCAGTGAATGGCTCTGGGTTCCTACAGAAAAGCACAGGAGGCTATTGTGCCTTTTAAAGTATCTTAATACAATTTATCTACAATCTAACATTTAGGCCACCATGTGGCATGGCTCAGGAAACTTGGCAGCCCATTGAATTAATATAGAATATCAATAGCATTTTTTACAGAATAAATATTCTGTAGTAACTATTTACATTTATTTATAAATATTTATGTTTATACACAGGCACCTGCATCCTGGTCTTCTATTTCAAGCATACTTACATGCTATTTTAAATATTTTAATAACTACATAATAATGATAGCATTTGCCACTAGAAAGAAAATAATCATCTGACCTGTAAAGATATAATGATAGTGATAGAAATAAATTCCATGTCAGAGTGAAAATCCACTTTTCCTATTAAAAGACCCTCACTTTTCCCATCTCCAATCAAATAAAACTGACAAGCCACCCATTTTATTAAGTTTTATGACTAGAACTGAATTTGCAATCTGGTGGAGTGTTACTAGATTGGAAGGGAGTTCTGAAAGCCTTGAAATGAACAGATGGAAAATAATAGTTTTCTATCACTGTTTTCCATGTTTTTCATATCCCATAAACTAAACACTTTAAGATATTGCAATATTAGTGATTAGGTTCCTCTATCGATATTGTTATATGGCTCTTATCTCAAATGATTTCTATCACAGGTACTGCAGATCTTGTCTAATTGCTAATTTCATGGAAGTACTTTCACATGCCCAATGAAAATGTCTTGTTCCTGGTAAAGACAGTGGCTGAGGACTACAAAACAATCTTAGGCCAACCCCAAACTGAAGCCTGTCTACCACAGGTCCTCAGGAACTCTTTGCCATAAACTTTCTCAGCATGAAAAGAATACACGTTTTTGTATTTTCTAGTCAGCCACTCTCCTCTTAGTCTTTATATGTGTTGCTGAAGACAACTCTATCATTATCCGGACAGAAAGAGAACATAAGAAATTGAAACTAGAAATACAATGGCATGGTCAAAAAATAATCTGCAACTCCATGCCACAGTACAGCAGGACAAGTATCATGCATGCTTAAAGGGAACACATTTTTAGTTAATAAAACTTGAAGAATGAAAAACCAACAGCATCTCAAAGAAAAGCTGTTCAAATCTGTTTATCCATGGATTGTCACACCAGAAATAACACTACTTTTCAAAGAAAATACTCACAAAGAAGTGAAATTTAATATTTTATGACAATTCATATCTCTACGGAAATGTCCCACATTTCCTGAGCAAGTGCTATTCAGTGGGTGGTATGCTAGGTCTATGCCATCTTGTTTAAAAATAGCTCTCCTTTGGAATATGTTCTCACAAAAGGTTTTCTTAAATTCAAAATACCCTCATGAAAAAAAGGCCACATGGTAAGTTTGTAGAAACAAATAGTGCCAGTACAGAAAACGGAAACCAAAAAGCTTCTGCCTCCTCAAAAAAATTAGCTGACATTTAGCAATACCATGAGACTCGGGTGCATTAGCCGAGTTAGCCTAGATTTTCCTTTAGGTGACAGCAAGGCAGGCAAAACTACTGACTGTCTGAAACTGCACTTCAAGTCTTGTGACATCAAACTTATGCTGACCATCTCTTTCTGTGGTGCCTAAAGTTGTGCAGCTGAGTTTATACCCCTGGGCCATAAGCATTAATCCTGCTATGGCCTGAGTTCCCGTCTATGTGCCACCTAAGTCTTGAGTTGTCACATCTGTATTTCCCGCAATGACTGCTCAGCTGTGAATGCCTCGAGCGTACCTACTACACACAAAGGGCAGGCATGGGGTTAAAAAGAAGTTATACCTCTTAGGCTGAGTAGCAGAGTAGAGCATTCATCAAAAATATCTGAGATGAATATGCAAATGCTGGTTCTGGAAATAAAGACCTGAACACAGGTCTTCACTTCCCACATCATTGCTCTATAGACTAGATTTAGGAACATTTTAAGACAGCACTTTCTTTAACTCCCAAGTTCCGTCTGTTTTCTGTTAAGTAGTAAAGGATGACGACGCCTAATAAGCAATTTGTGTCTTCATAAGACATACAAGAGCGTGATTTAGACTATGGATGCAATGATGAAATGCTAAGGGAAATGGGAGAGGCTGCATGCACAGAAGATGCAACAAAATAAGGGCTTTGTTCCTGTAGAAATTGCATCTTAGCAGGGTGTGATGCTACACAGTAGGGTTTTTTTTTTTCTGAGAACGTAAATGATTCCTAAAACCAGTTAGTCAGAAAACACACAGGAGAAAAAGCTATAGTTTTAGTCCTGACAAGGGGACCAGACAGCTTAAAATGAAACTGTCATGAAAGTGATCTATAATTGTGCACACAAGATATTTGCCAAGTTAGAGAAAAAATCTTATTGCACCAGCCTTGTCAGATTTTAATTTTCATAAAGAAAAATGGAGAAAAACTAAGAAAAAACCTTTCAAGAAAATCTGTGTGCTTCTTCCTCCCTTCCCTTCCCTTCCCTTCCCTTCCCTTCCCTTCCCTTCCCTTCCCTTCCCTTCCCTTCCCTCCTTTCCCCTCCCCTCTCCCTTGCAGTTTTAAACAAAAGATGTAAGTCAGATACTGGATGTAAAATGTTCCTCAGAGTGGGAACTATGTCCAAATAAGGAAAATAGAAATTCTGGTAAATTAAATATATAGCCATAATATGATAGGCCAGCAGGCATTCTGATGAAGACATGGCTAACAGTACAAGAGTTAGCAATTAAAAACTTAATCACACACAATCAGAAACCGGAAGCTTTCACAGTGCCTGTAGTGCTGATAAATCATGACTCTTTGTTTTAAAAATATATCTAAAGATGGCCTCTCATGAAAAAAGCAAGCAGTGTTTTCTCTGATGTTTACATCAGGGCGATGATCTAGCATCCTGGCTAGCTTGCTAGTGTAAGTAAATTGCTTGTCATTCTCATCTTCTATAATACAGAGAAAGCTGGAGATAAAATTCCCAGGATAGCACTGGAATTTCAGACATTACTGTTTTCAGTGTCTGTATATTTAGTGTATAATTAAAAATTAATAATTATGTGGTTTAAAATGATTAAAAATTAATTATTCCTTTTTGATTACTGCTTCAGGTAAAACAGCTCTGCAGTCAATGTTTGGCTCGTCATTTCTCAGCCATGAAGGACAGTGATGAGGCAGTCTATATTTTTCCAAGAAGGCTTTTGTTTAACTCAAGGGCAGCAGATACGAACATACCTGATAAAGTTTAATGATGTGTAGAGTTTTGAAAACACATACGAACCAAGCACAAATGAATTAGTAAATATAAGGGCAGAGGCCATATAAACCCGAGAAAGCATGTTCCATAACTCCTCTCATAATGGTTTGATATTGCTATCAGACAATATGAACTCTGCCCTTACTCAAATAATGAACAAGAGTAAATATTAATTTGAATTTAAATAATAATTGGACAATGAGATCATGGTAACTAGGAAGAGTGGAAATTGAGCTAGTATTTAATAGACATATTTATAATTATTCCTTTAATCTTTTTCTTAAATAACATTGTTCTTAAATAGCAATCTGTGCTCATCAGTGTTCTCATGTTAGATAATTTTCAAATTAGTAAACTTAAATTAAAGAAAACCTTAAAATTTATATTCCCATACAGATCTTGCTGCAAAACTTATAAAATACCCAACTTATCTGAAAAT
Source organism: Egretta garzetta (assembly GCF_000687185.1). NCBI lineage: Eukaryota > Metazoa > Chordata > Aves > Pelecaniformes > Ardeidae > Egretta > Egretta garzetta. Next base: position 3,073,763 of record NW_009258539.1, on the reverse strand, counting down.
GTAAGCCATTGTTAAATTACAGCTCAAAATAGCTTTAATGTTTACTCCTCTCTTTCTCAAACTAGTGAAGCAGTAAATTATTCCTGTAAAAATTTATTCCTTTAAAAAACTCAGCATGCTGCAAACTATACATAAAAAACAACGCATAGTACTCTTGATCAAATGTGTGGGGTTTTTTTCAATAAAAGAAGAATAAAAAAAAAGTCTCAAGCTGTAAAGTATATAACTGCTTAAGCAAGTAAGCGATACAGTTTGAAGATGTTGCAATGTGCTTCCAGAAATAGTTGGAATAGCAATAGTTGGTATGATTTAGCTAACTTCTTTTCAACAACAACAACAAAAAAGACAATGGAAAAAAATCACTAAATCCTCATCAAAGTTGGTTATGTTTTGTACCAAAACCAACTCTGGTTTAATTGATCACCCAGAAAAGGTTTAACTGCAATTATTACTCTGTAGCTTTGGAAAGACTGCTGACTTTTCCTGCTAAAAATGGTCTAGGTGACATGGCTAGATACAGTTCCTGGCTAAATGTGTGACATGTCAGGTATTGTATTATGAGAAAGGATGATCATAACTTTTTGGAAGCTCTGATGCATGTGTACCGTTATCGACGTTTTCCACAAGTCTCCATTCAGACTCCAAAAAATGGAACTCAGTCAACATTTATTCTTTGCAGCTGCCACTATGTGGGAGATGCTAAGATAAAGTATTCTAATTACATCTTTAGATTCATGCTATAATTTTGCAGAACTGGTAACAAAGAGATTGGCATAGGAATCCAGGCCTGTATCATGCCCAGCGACATGTGAGAGAGGGTGAGGAAAGGGTGAGTGTGCTGAGAACTTAATGAATGCATTTCCTTGCATCATACAAAATTCTGGCTCATGGTAATTCTAATGAAATACAGCAGTAATTATAGTAAAATAGAAATATTTCTCAAAGTTGTAACTATAAATATATTTTTGTTTTTCTCTTCACAATTAGGAGGGGTACAGCATAAAATGGGTTGCTCACTATTCTTCAGACAGCATTAAAATTAATTTTGTGTGATCAAGGAATGTTTTTAATTGAACATTTATTCTATGCACCGGGGAATGTGCATAGAAGAAATAAGGAAAATATTCCACAGTGGTGTTCAAAATACAAAATGTAGGTTAAGTTAAGTAAGTCTGCACATGCAGTCATTTTAAAGCCCAGTTTCATCTTTCTTCTCATCTTCCCAGTCAGCCCTGATTTTGTTCTCTCTTTATACTATCCCTATTTCCATAATCAAGTGGAGCCTTGGATTTTGCAGATACCACTCCATGGAGACTATATTGATAGTATGCTGTTTGCTTTTGTGAGAGCAGGCGCTGACTAAGTATGTTTTTCTGAAGCATAGTTTGAGTTCATCTGAGAAGTTTCCTCACTGTAACAAATACCCTGTTTGTGATAAACACAGGATTGGAATGAGAGGTTGGGATGGAATGATGGATAACATTTTACTATATATGGGAAGCAATACATGACTAAAACAATCACTAACAGGTACTTGGAAAGCTAGAATTATGTTGGTGAAAGGAGGCTCTGTGTATGAGAAATTAGCAGATAGAATAAATAAAATTATCCACCATCCTGACTAAACATTCAAAAGTAATGTAGTTTACAAAAAATTTTCAAGTGAACATAGTGTTCATATGCATCTTATCCACATATTTCTTGTTGGTTACTGAAGTATTTGCACTGGAAAACAAATAAGGTAACATTCTGCTGTAGCTGGATATCAGTATTTTAATGTGAAGAAATAAGTCCTACCATCAAAATAGCCCTGCACTGGAATATATAGTAGTAAATATTCTCCAAAAAACAGTCCTGGATTAATACAATTGTTCTAATCCCAAAACATAATTGATTAAAAATGCATTAAGAAGATATTTTCAGTAAAACAAATATAGAAAGGACTAGTTTTCCCTAGCAAAGCATCACTTCTAGAATTTTCAGTCTCTGTTCCAACTACAAACATCAGCACAAAATAATAGACCAATAATTTGAGCTGGATATCAAACAAGTTTCTATAATTTTTATGTCCAGGGATAAGATTTTATCTATTCTTTTTGTTTGATACTGCTGTCGTTCTGTAAACCATTGTCATTCAATAATCTGTTCAGTATTAAAACAAACACTAATGTTAACACAAACATTAGAGGCTTGTACCAAAACCAATTACCTCAGTGGAAATGTTGCTAATTATTTTAGCTGGTGTTGAATTAAACCCACATTTCTGAAAAAACCCAAAGAAGGTAACCTATGAATGTTAAAAAATATCATATTTTTCATATTTAACAAGTGAAATCTGCTTATTTGACTCTAACCTATCTTCATGCCATTACAAGAAACCATTCAACAGTACGTCCCTTTTGAATTTGTAAAGCTGAAAGCAAATATTGGAGTACTCATATATCACAACTGTCCTAGGTGTAGACAGGTTTTAAAAATATATTTCAGCTTTCTTCATAAAAGAAAACCGCTTGGCTGCATTCTCAGTGTCTTACATTATTTATTGAAGCAGATATTGGGCTGTTTCTCATTGAGGGCCTGTGCGTGTGTCAATTTGAAAAGTATTAAAAGAGAGAGTGCAATACATATTTGCATGGACTCTCAGAGCTTTCATTATTGCAGATCAGTTGTGAGCAGTGTAGCAACAACCTCCCATTTGTAACTGTTCATCATTCCTGAAGCAAGTACATCAAATGTAGTTATAGGTAAATTGGAAAATCATTAATTCAGGCTGAAATATTTTGTACACATTGAGGATTTTGCTAGGGAGGGATTAAAGGGAGAAGGCGACATATGAGTTATAGTAGCTGTAAAGCAAAGAAAGCAAAAACCATTGACCTCATAGTTCTGTAGTGGTCACCAAAGGTGCTCTGTGGATCACTGAAGGTCCTCATTCAACTTGGTATGCATTAAGAGAATCCTAATCGGTCCTTAATAAGATACCGAGCCTTTTGGGGGGGACTGCGGTTCTCAAATATTTTTGTTGCATCACTATGCACCCTGTTAGCCCAAAAAGGTGTACAGGTCGTCTTAGTGATGCTGTGCAACCATGCTGTCCTGCAAGTAGCAGGAGAAAAAGACACAGTGGCAGAGTCCCTGCCTAGCAGGTTACTAAGAAATACATCTCCCTTTCTCCCCCAGTTACTCTCAAAGAAGCAGTGCCATGACCTACTATCCAGCATAAGAAAGGAAGACAGAAAGTACCTATATGCAAGGTGGAAAAAACCCCAATCTCTCTTTAAGTACCAGAACTGATTGTCTATGAGATTGTGCTGCTAACTGTTTACTTAAGAAAAACTCCAAAGGGCTGATCTTTTTTTTTCAAGGAATGTCTATAGGATGATAGCCCATATCCCAGCTGAAACTTTTAATCCATATTTTAATATTTCATGGTTTTATTTTTAATCTAAGTCATTTAAGTTATTCAAGCATTAAATTACATCTGTAATATATGGGTTTCTTGTGTAATTGCTTTTAAACTGCAGATCCTGTAAGCTAAATGTTGGTTGGCTGGCTGTTCTATTTCTATAACAAAACCTCCACCACCAAAAGCTCCTAAGCAAATGAAAGACAAGATAAAGCAATATAAAACGTACGGAGCAGTTCTTGGCACTATTTACAACATGGAGCTTATTCAGTACACGCAGGTGTTACATTTTGTATTTCAAATGTATGGGGGAACCCTTGTTATGTAAAACAAAGTTGGAATTTGTTTAAGGGGAAAAGGGAATCTGTCTTCCATCATGGCTTCTTCTTTATATAACTATAATGACTCAGGTTTTATAATACCTTTCTGGAGAACATTAGGTCTCTTCACTACTATCAAACACCTACCAGGAGATTACAGCATTGCCAGAGCAATTGTTTCACTTTTGTTCCCAAAACAGCCCATTCTATTGAAGCCGTTAACATGAACACTGTGACAGGAGCCTTTTTTTGGAGTCCTCAGTAATTATCATCATTGCAGCCATCTAAAAGCTGGAACAACTCTCCATCTTAGATGCACAGCTTTTGGAAATAAGCTCTTTAAAAAATGTTGGAACCAAGGGCACTTCCTGCTGGGGATGCTACAAAAGCATGTATCCACAATGAAAGTTATAAAGCAATCACCATATCTGGCACATTTTCTAGATATACACACAAAAAAAGTCAATTTATCAGAAAAAAGGAAATTCAAAAACTTCCATAAGCTAATTAGACTGTAAGCATCATGATTCTTTCAGGTTCACTGTTTACTATTTTAAAACTTATCTCAGTACCACACAATTTATTCCTTTGCTTTCTGCTGTAGAGAAATGACACTATGGGTTTGCCATAACATTATGAAACTCTGAGAAAATAATGAGAAGTATGTAAAAATATACTAACAGAGATTTCTGCAGGACTTTTAAAAAGGAGAGTAACAAAATACTGAAGAATGGCCCAATTATTTTATCTAGTGAAAGGGCAGAGTAGAAATGAATTCATAACATGCTTATATAATAAAACAGGAATATTTAAAAAAATGGCACATTTAAATTTTTTTAAAGCACAGTGCAAAGGATTGTTTTTAATTTGGCATAAATACTTTCAAAAATGATCTATTTGTAAAAACACTAAGGCTTTAATAGTGAGCCTTTAATATCACAACACACCTTCCTTAACATTATATTACACATTTTAACACACAAAAGCATTTTAAGACAAAACTTTAAAGTCATAACATAAAATTTTGGATCTATTCCACAAATTTTCTCTTGAGGGGCTACAGCCTAAATGTAGAATGCTTCTGTTTTCTACAGTACAGCTTCAAAATCACATTTTTTACCTATACAATGCAGCACTTGAAATTAATGAGGCATTACCGAAATAGCTGCAGCCCAGCTATGTTTCTGTTGCCCAAATCTATCCTATCCGATGTGTTTGAGCTCAGAAAACTGCATAGATACTTTATTGTAAGTATTTTTACCTTGTCTGGCTTGTAAGCTTAAAGCCGACTATAGACTCCTTATTCAGGCCAACTGCTTCAATGTTGATGACATCATCCACTTCAGGTTCCGTAGCAATGAACAGCATTGGAAACTTCCAGACACCTCCTGTAGTACACTGCACTACGAGAGTTGCTTCGTTCCTTAAAATTTCAGATAAAATCATTCAATACATAGAACAACATCATAAAACTTAAACTGAGTAAGTTAATGTCTAAAATAAGCCTTGAGTGTGTAGAACTATACTACAGTAAAATGAAAATACAGATGGGTTTAAACTGGAATACATCCTTTCTATGTGGCATAGTACATATCCATTGCACTTGGACTGGAATGTTGACTAAACAGCACTTGATATTTACAGCAAAGTACAAGAAAGGACATAATAAGAGAGTAAAATATTGAGCATAACCATGAGACTTGATTCTTCTGCTTACTCTCTGTTGAGTTATATTTGTTTAACTCAATTTGTTCTACTCATTACTCTGTATTTACTGTGGTGTTAGCAGAGAATTTAGTCCAGAACATGTTAGCAGTTCATATTAGAATCAAATTATCTGATGAAGGTCTATGTACTTTAGAAAAATTCCAGAACTTGATGTCCTTAGACCATCTAAGAAGAGAGTTGGTGCTGTAGATTCTGAAGATAAAGAAACTAATTAATTGCAGTCATTGAGTCCTCTACATGAAGCCTGATAGGCCTCAAATACACAAAGAGAAAAAAACAAACCAAAACTAAAAAATAAGAAAATAAAAAGGGACAGAGTATAAATAAAAAGGGTTTCTAAATTAACCTCCCCCCTCACACAATGACACAGCATGGTGTGGGTGGATTGTCTTTCCTAAAGGTTAGCTCTTTGTTTATTTCAGTTCCCTCCTGCACCCTAAAAATACCCTCTTTTCATGCAACCCATGATATTTGACAATGACTGCTCCCTAATCTCCTTGGTAATGTTGGGCCTTTGAATTTACCAAGTGCCTGCATCTTACTGAAGCTTCTTTCCTCCTCATACACATTTGACTGCTTCAAAAGGAAGGTGCAACTTCCCCCTCTCTCTAAAAGTTGTTCTCCTTTCACAGTTTCTTTTTAAAGAGATGGGATGTACTAAAGTAAATGAAGGCAAATACCTATTTTTTCACATCACAGCTATAAAAGAGGATAATATTTTCCTATGGACTGTTGTTACTGGGGCACTAGAGATTAATTTCAAATTCAACCATCCCATCCAGCCAAGGAATATGCACACATGTTCACCCAGGAAAAGTTTTTCAAGATTGACAAGCCATCTTGTCTGTATGCTTTCCATGAATTTTGAGAAAAACTAATTTTCATTGAAAGCCTTTTAATACTCCAATGTTTAGAAGCACACACAAACTAAGGCAGTAATTCCGCAGAAGCATCTAGCAGGCATTAAAACCAAACCATTTTTAATACCAAAGATATCATACTGAGAAGTAACAAGTCAGAAAATCTAAAATGATAGAACTCAGAGGTGAAAACGAAATGAGGAAAACAATGCAGGGAGGTGTAGCTAAGAGTGACCAGACAGGATTTTATTGCATGTTCTGCTGGTAATAAGGAACAGGAGCTTACCTCATTGGTTTGTTAGGTGCAAACACTATATTAAAGACCAGTGTTATGATTCCAGACTCTTTATCCCGTTCTCTTTGAATCAGATGCATACCAACCAAAGCTCCAAGCTGAGATTTAATTTCATTTGACTGATATTGTAATTCATACAGAAATTCCACTGTTGTAGAGAAACCTAAATGATACAAGGGAAAGATCAGTCTGTGTGTGTTCTATCCTCACACAGTTGGCTGGCTAGTAGTTATAGAGTTCTTTCATTTGTTACTAAAAATGACAAGTAAGAAAACTAGTAATTATCCAAAAATTGAATGATTTGCTCCTGACTGCATAGCAAAATCTTCCAATTTCATATGACAGGCTATATAGTTTCCAGCAAAATGGAAGCTGGAGAATGTACTTAGGAGAACTGAACAGTAATAGGAACATTGTTCAGGCTACCACTTCTGCATTATAGTGAGATATTTCTAGTTCATCACTCAAATGAAAATTGCAAGAATGTAATACTGATTTCGAGTAATGCCGTTGGGACAATCGCAAAAAAAAAAAAAAAAAAAAAGCATTAGGACATCAGTGCCATTGATGGCTGCAAGCCTGAGAAACAGTCTACAGAAAAATAGTGAAGGTGGCACTAGCAGCCTCTTCTCTTATTCCCCGTAGCAGCTATGAAAAGGCCAAGTAGTAATGACATAAGAATAAACAGCTGAGCTTCTTGAATCAAATGCCTCCTCCAGCCATAATAAAGAAAACTGCAATATTCAGTATACAACAGTAATTTGTGCACAGAAGGGGATGTTTCTCTGAGGAAAAGAATCTCAAGCTGCTAATCTATTTAAAAATTTTACATGTTTTATGGATGAAAAGTCTTTTAACACAACCACTAAATCCTACAGCAGATTTCATTTTACTATACGCACATATCTCAGGGCACCTTTTGAATTTGCCCAGCTTAGTACAATGTGCTGTGCAGAACTCCTATGTATGCATCCCTTTATGTGCTGGCTATAGGGTGCCAGTCAGCTGCAGAGTTAAATCCCAAAGCCTTCCAACCGGGAATTCTAAAATATAGTCTATACATTTATTTTTACATAAAGTCCAAGAAACAATGCACTGTGAAATATTTGAACAAAAACTTATTTTGTTTTTGCCCATCTGTAATGCTACGCTGTGCGTATGGAGATGTCTTTCCTATGCTTGTAGCCCTTTCCCCTTTTCTGAAATGCAGAGATTCCTTCTTTCCACTTCATTCAACTTCTGTTGCCAATGTTTGGTGACACACAGATTAACCTTAAGAAATGTAGCAGTTTATATTGAAACATTTCTGATCCTTTAAAGTGGATCCTTTACACAGACGTCTGTACAATTTATGATAGATCAAAAGAGTTACACAGACATTAAGCAAAATATTATTACAAACATAAGGGATTGTTGGTCATAGTAGATACACACTGAGTATCAAATATACAGGATTTCCATTTATTAATCCATCTATTATAAATGCACTTTATTACA
>NW_009258539.1:3028327-3065605 GCF_000687185.1 Egretta garzetta | reverse complement strand
GGGATTGTCCTATGTTGTTCCATTCTTTGTTGTTTCGCTACTTGAAAAATACGTTTATGACATGCATTCAGACTCCAACACAGCCCAAGGCTTGTAGTAGTCACCCTAGACAAATGCCAAAACATGAAGATTCAGCCATAGAAATTAATTTATTATGGGAGAGAAAAGATGACATCATTTGGAGCATTCCACAGTGAGAAAATTACAACTGTGGAGCAGATGTTTCTTTCAGAAGTTATATCACACAATGCTACTCAGGAAAGGCTTATTTTATAGTTCAGATGCTAGGAAGAAAATGTTGTGAATTGCATGCTGCTTTTAGTATCCAAAGACATTTGGGTTTGGTTTGATATAGTGTATGTATATAGTACATGTATATGTATATATGTGTATTTGTAGATAGTACCTTTTAGTCAGAAGCAATTAAATATGTGTATTATTTTTTTCCTCCAGAATGTTTTGTAATTTGTTCTATGCATAATTAGTTAAAATACTTTAATATTTACAACATCTAAGGAAAAACGATGCATTTATAAGTGCCAATATTTGAAAGGTTTGTTATGCTGGTCCCTCAGCTGTTTTTTATCTACACTGGCAATCTAGTTTAGGAGTGTTCAAAAAAGAAAAATGTAATTAGATTTTCATCAGAGCTGCCCTGAAGACTACTATATTATCATACTATGGGAAGCCTCTGTGAAAATGGTAATATTTGATTCTAGACAATTCCATAATACACATGCTGCCTAAACAGACTGGCAGAAGGGCAGAAGCTAGGAAAAAAAAAAAAAAAATATTGTGAATCTTTACTAGAAATCTGTCCAAATTGTCAAATGTTCAGAGTTCTCTTGACTCTTAGAATTTTCAGTTTCAATTAAAATGGTGAAATAAATAAAACATTGGAGAAAGAATTAACAATTTCTTTAAAGTAATGCCAAATACAATATAGCATATGATTCAAATATGCCTTGACCCTTTAGTCCAGCTCTTTGTATGTTTTCATTCCCTGGTTCTCTTTTTAAAAATCACCATTTCAATACAGGTAAAATTCTTATTTTATCTAATTCAAACTGTAAAATACACATGCAGATATAAAGTACACCTCAATAAATCCACCACTGTTCTGTAAATAGAGAGCAACAGGGAGAGATTTAATGACATCTAACTCAACATAGACATATTTATCAATCCAAACACTGGGAAGATATAAGCATGCTACTTATATACAGCTTGTTACAGCTAGGGAATAGAAAATCCAATTACAAAAAACACTACTTCCTCATGTTTCCTGAAGAATATTATGTATTATTTAAATAAGAAAAGGAGTAAGACTATGGTTTTGAGGTAATTATACTAAGACCTTTTTTTTTTAAGCATTAAACTTTTCTTGTTTTGAAAGGCAATTAATCTTTAAGTGTTTTCTTTTGTGTAAATAAAGACTTCCAAAAGGTAGTATGCATTTAGGCAACATTTCTGTATGCAGAATTACTGAAGCAGCTATATTTAAAAACCAGTAAAGTTTTTGAGCTATATAGTTCTATGAGTTGGCTGTCATTTATTTTCAAGTGCTAGTAAGGATACTTCTTTAAAAGCACTAGAATTAAAGTGTTGGGGATTTGATTGGGTTTTGTTGGTTTGTCTCTAAGAAGATGAAAGGAAATAGACCACTCTCAGCTTATAAATCAGGCAAATGTGAATTTGTGACTGTTAGGATTTACAAAAAATAATTAATAGATGTCATACATCTAAAAATTAAAACACAAGTCTAACATATTCACAAAATAAGAACCTCAGGAATTTAAATTACTTTTTAGTGGAAAAGAACATGTATTCAAGCTTCAAAAGAGTTAATTATGAAGACATTGATGGTCCTAATGTCTATAGAAAGGCCCACTGGACATATCTGACCTGGAACAGAGTTCCACACTGTCATTAGAGAGCCTTTTGTACCTCCCTCCTGTTTCTGAAAAGCAAGTAAGTGTTTGACTTCACTGAAGACCAGCTCATTATACAATGTGTTTTCTGATGATAAAAATCCAATAGACTGTGAGGCTGCAGTTGCTTGTGGATACCTAAAGGAGATCTAGCTACCTGAGCTCTCTTCAAATAGCACTTAACCTGCAGTGGACTTGGTGACATAAAAGTGGCAAGGGGGAGGAACTTTCTGAAAGACCTCCCTTACTTTCACACTGCCTCCCATTTCCAATGAGACAGGTGGAAATTAAACCTATGATGGAAAGATGTTCAGACTGCAAAAATGCTTGTCCTCATTACAGAGGCTTTTCCTTGGGTAGATGCAATAAACCAGAATTCACTCTATAGGCCTTCCTCACCTCCCATTCAGCAGGGTGCAATCTTACACTTATTTAGTAAAGGAGATCAGCACAATCACAGAATACACAGAATGAAAGCCTAACCATTCATAAACTTGCAGCTTCATGTTTTTCAAGTTAGATAAATTATTTTATTTGGTTCTGGATGTAACCATACTGTAGTCTCTCACTGATTTTTTTCTGTTGGTTCTGTTAGTTCTCCAAGGCTAAGTATCCACTGTGGCCCTGACACCTAACCAAGATTTTTTCCCCTCTTGATCTAATAGTCTCCAAACTATTAAAATAGAAACTGCAGGACCAAACCTTAACTAACTTCTACCAGACAGCTGGCTTCTAACATTGACCTTCCAAACCTTGTGAAATATCTTTCTTCATAACCGCATTCAGCTCTCATCTGACATTTGTCCTTTTCCTGCTTTTCCACTGTTTTACAGGAGTCTACACACATACTGCTGGAACTCAGTAGGCAATGGGGAATGGACATTAAGTATGCAGTTATGCCTTACCAGCAAAAGCAGCAGCAGACAGAACACATTACTGTACAGTAGATTAAATTGTTTTAATACAGTTTTCAAGTAAATAGTCAAGTGAATAGCAAAAGTGAATTATGAGAATAATAATGGAAAAAAATAAAAGGAAGCCTGGTGGTCAAGAACATCCTAACATTTAAGTAGACAGGATCATCCAGGCAGTAAGAAATGAATCTCATCTGAGAAGTAATTATCTATTTCTCACTGTAAAATGTCACAACTCCAGGATAATAGCAGCAGAATAAACGCATTGCACAAGAACACAAAAAGACCTGGTTGTAGTTGAATATGCCTTTCAATAAATTTCTTCATACAGGTACAAAAGTGCTCTATGTAGAGCATTATCGATATCAGCAAAGATAACATCGTATACTTCTTTAAATGCCAGACACCAAATTACCTTAAATACAAGGAAATAAATAGATAATAAAGTGTTCTCCTTCTGTTGATAATATACTCATTGATCTGCAGTGCAATTCAAGGAAATCCTCAGTGTACTTCTGTGTATAAATCTTTATATCTCTTCCCTGCAAATTTATTTCTTTCCATACCCAATTAAAGCTTTTCATCCATATCTTCAAGGCTCTGCAAAATTTGACTCTTAGCCTCATCTTTTTTTACCCTGCATCCCACTGCCTATTCCCCTAGCAACCAACTCCAACATTTCTTTTCTAAATTTTCTCTTACATTTGATTTTTCTGTTTGTTAATTTTTTCTCTTTCAAAACACTTCTTTAAAAAATATTTCTACTGCTAAAGCAGATTTATACTGTAAAGAAAGCAGTAGAAAACACTTTCTGCCTTTTTTTTTTTTTTGAGAATGTCTTTCTTGAAAACACCGCATTATTTAGTGAATAAAACAGAAGTTTGTGAATCCAGGTATAGGAAATGCACTATGTGCATCTAGCACCTGCTGTTCCGCATACATTTCTGCATTCTTCCTTGGAGCTAGTTTCCATATATTCTCTCTCTCTCTGAATCCTTTTTGGACTAATTCCCTTTTTATTATGTCTATCCATACTCCCCTCTTAACAATCTTTGTTTTGATATTACTTGTTGTAGTAAATTGAAGGAAAAACCTCAGGAAAAGCTAAAGGATTCTCATCAGCCCAAAGGATCTTTTACATTACCCTGCTTTGATCTGTCATTCTACTTAGATTTGTACACTATATCTATAAATCTATAAACTAATACTTTAAAGGAATTGATTAAAATGTAATTTTTCAAAAACATTGTATTTCTTTCTCAACATTCTCCTTTTTTATTTAACATTGTCTTCATTTATCTAGCAATTATAGAAAATAAAGATCACATCTGTACCTGGGCGTAGGCAACGTCAAACCAGCTTCTTTACGAACATGTTATGCTATAGTCTTAATTCACACAGACATTATTTTTTCCAGAGTATCCTGAGTCATTTGCCCCACTTTGAATGTTGCACCCTGAAATCAGTAACTCAAAATGTCTTTTAACCTAACCATTCCATTTGTATTGGCCCACACAAACACTAAATTGAAAACAATATTATCATTTCACAGGTTTTTGCACTGCACTCACCATGATGATGTCTATGCACTTCAATGTTTAAAGTAGTTACATCAATGACTAAAAGCAATTATGCTTGTCATTTGGAAGATCAACTTCCAATGCAAGCAAATCTCTTCAAATTCCTTTGGAGGGGCAGCAAGACTGTTTTTTCCAGTCCTTTTAATGTCAGCATTATGGCTATTTTTTCCTCTCTCCCAGCTGCCCTCTCACCCTCAGAAGTATCCTAGTTTTTAGCTTTCATTTTTATGTTTGCTGGTTTACTGGAAATACATAACTCACAGGGCACAGTTTTTGTTTTGGGGTTTTTTGACAATGCACCAATGTCTGTAATTACCAATTTCCCATAGGTGGTTAAGAGGATACCAGTGGTTTTGCTCTAATTCCTTTATCACACTCTTCTGTTCAAAGAATTTTCTAGCTTTTTGCATTATGTTATATACACTTAGTCATTTTCTCTTTTCAAAATCCGTTTAAACCACTTGCTTTAGAAATCTTTCTTACTCCTTCTTCCAACACTGTCAACATGTATATATGTCAAGTCTACTTCTGTGAGACAGAAAACACCCTTTTCCATATTTTAGAACATAACATTTCCATTTGTGGAACTTTATCACTTGCCAGTTAAAATATCATTTTACTGCTGTATGAATGTGACCCTCTAAATGAGAGGAACAAATAGATTTAGCCTATCGCTAGCTATTTCAGTTCCCTCACAGTTTCTTATTGGGGTTACAAGCAAAATACAAATATAGTTTGTCCTATTGAATAAGAGTAATTATGCATTTAGAAATTCAAGCTCCTTCATAGATAGTTACAAAAGTCTTCATGTTCAGGAACATAATCTTAAAATATTGTGGATCTAAGCATCACTTTGTAAACAATTTTGAGTGAGAAGGAGCACCTTCCTGATTGCTGCTAAAAATCTGAATTTATTAAACTGCACTGAGATGGAGCTCGTACTTAGCATGGCCAGTTTAAGTTTTTCAACGAATCATAAAACACTGCTGTTTAAAATATTCCTCTATCCAGTACCATTTATTTGCCCTTTGAAATTCTGTAGAGCTGACACAAACCAATCCTAGACTCCTTAATCTAAAAACTCTAAAACTCATGATGCTTGAAATAACATAACACATATGTTTCAAAGAGCTTCCTATTGATTTTAAAGGCACTTTTACATCTATTGAGTCTGCTAGCTACAGAATGCAGCACTTCTAGAAGCTGAAAAGGCCTTACAATCTGATCTGTTGAGCAAGTTTGTTTTAGAACGTTAATAATAACATGTTTTAAAATGCTTTAACTTAATTAGCAGGTATTTCAGACAGACACATTACTTCGTAACAATGGAATACCTTCTCTTTACATAAACATTCCAGGTGGATCAGAATCTGGTTCCCTGTTGAACACAATGAGAACTTTATCTTTTTCGTGGGGGACGTCAGTAAGAGAGATGTGGCATGGGAATGGGTGCATTGTAAGGTTTAGGGTGTTGTTTTTTGAGGACATGTGAGAAGAATACATGCCAGCTGTTGCGATTCGCAATATATCTGTTGATTCATGGTCATCATATGAAACAGGGACCTAGGGACCAGGAATTGTTTCCATTCTGTTTTTTTCGTTTGGTTGGTTGGTTTTGGTTTTTAATAGCTGCATTTGTTAGAAGCTTGGATGACAAAGATGTCAGCCTAGGTTATGCTATTTCCCAGTATCTTAATCTAAATCACTAGATAAATAAGCATGTCTGACTATAAATAACTTCAGCCTGAAGATTTTCCCATACAAAACCAGATTTCTGTATTTTGAAAACATGGCCCGACGTACTCAAAGCTCCTACTCAGTGGCAAAAACGGATAATATAATACAGGTAAAAGGGGTAATATAAAATTGCAATGTCAGATGGAGTGGTTCGCTGTATTTCTATCTAACATGCAAGGGGATGTGGAAAAAAGAAAAATTTCCCAGCAAGTGTTCCTCATGTGTTCATACAAAAGTATTCTTCTTATAAATGAGATAGAAAGAACCTATGTCCCATCTCATCAAAATAAGTTAAATTGTTTATAAATTTCCTGATATTATTTCAATTATAATATCTGCGCTATGATATAACCTTCAATTTGGTGATCACTTAATTTTTTATTGAAAATTAACAAAAAATGTAAATTTATGCACATGGAACTCTACCGATGCAGATAAATTGTTTGTGGTACTGTCACTAGCATCTGTAAGCATGTCTTAGATAGTTTTACACTATATTATGGTCTATTACAAAAGGATGCATTTTTTTATCTTTTGACTTTTTTAATATACAAAACAGACTCAGCCACAGAGACTAGAACACAGGACCTAATCACTAGGGTCACATTCATTTGCTTTCTTTTTATTTATCCAACAAATTGCATTGTTGCACATAAGGTGAAACATCTATAACACAGGGGAGTGTAAATTCCTCTACTATAAGACAGCTATAATATCATGGGAGGTATCTGCTTCTGTTATTTTTGGACACAAATCAAGTTTCAGAATTAATAAAAAGTTTGTGTAGTAAATTTCTGAGATTTCTGTCTATCTTCAGCTGGCTTGAAGAAAGGGTAATGGTTCGAAGTTATAATTTCATTCGTTTTGTGTTGATTCTATGTAACTTCTAGTTACTTGTCTTATAATTTTAATTTCTAGCAATATCTTCAAAGCTTCAGATCAACTTATTCTTAAACTCTCAAAAATATATTCCTGATATACTTATTTACAAAACCATAATTGTATACATTCTCCATAACAAGTGGGGAAGCTTTCTTTTTTCCTTTTTGCTTCATGTTCATGTTGAAAACTTGCAATGTGGGAGAGACGAAGGAGATCTAGATCTGATAATTTTCTCTAACAACAATGCTTGGACAGTGCAGCTTCAGGGAGAAGAAAACAAGGACAAATAATTTTAGCACAAAAATAGGATGTAACAACCTGAAATAGAAAAGCATTTGGGATAGACTTGGATGTGTGCATGTGTTTATTACTCCAGTGACTGTCAGATATGTTGTCTGAGGCAAATTTAAGTATATAAACCCTCTGCTTGCTTTTTTAAAATGAAAAGCATGCAAACAGAGCTGAGACAGATAGGGAGAGCTCTGGTCCAGTGTTCTTCTGGAAAACCTACAAGGTTCACATCTTAAGGGCTTTGGTTAGCTATGCTTTGTGGATGACCCATAATTAATGAGAAAATACTGCAAAAAAAACCTAATGCAAATTACTGCAGATGGTTCGTCTTGAGGTGCTATGAAGTTGCAGAAGCACAGCTAAAATTCTGGAGAGCTGTGCTGGCTGACTATGGTTTTGACTTACAGAAGCTTTCCCGAAATATCTTTACAAAACAAGGTTTAGTGGTGCTGTTTCTATGAAAGTAATACTTCCTTATCACCTAACCAAAGAAATTACAGGAAATTCTGTGAACAATAAATGGGAGAAATGGAACTTTAACAATCACAATCATATAACAATTAAAGTAATTAATAGACTCTTGCAGCAAATTATTTTGCCTAGGTTTCCCTTAGCCACTACCTCAAAAGACATTTTTAACAGCTATCTATTTGTGTGTTCTTGTTTCAGAGATGCGTTATGTTGGGCTAGCCAATCAGTTCTTCTGGACTTCTCATTTTTCCTGGATGCACGTCATACCAAAAAGTAACACCAGGAAGAACTGAATAACTTTTGGTTTTGTAACAGTTTTGGTGGGGTTTTTGCACCTTTGAAGCTAAATAAATAACTTCAGATTAGTTTATAATTGATCTGGTTCCCTGTAAGTGTTGAATATTTTAACTGAGTATGATTTTGCATACGTGTCAGAAAGTAATTTTAATTTACATAATGATGACTCATTCTTAAGGCCTGCGGATTTCAACATTTTATAAAATGGCAAAGAAACAGAAATGAGTGACTGTCCTGCAAACAAAAATACAAGCAGTTGCAAATTATGTTTGCTCATAATTCTCAAGCTCTTTTTTCAGTATTTGCCATTATTGTTCTAGTTATCTTAAGAAATGGGAGTAGGAGGGGTTACTTATGCTGAATTTTTTCTTTTTTTTGATGGACCAAGCGGTAACTTTGTATAGCAACATCAGGTAAATAAAGACCTATTTGAAGTTCTTCATTAAAATGCCTGTGCATATTGTAGTTCAATAAAGAAAATAAGCAATGCATCAAATCTCTCCCATGGTTCACTCATAAATAAAGAAACAAACAGCCAGATGTTAACAAAAATTATGTAGCTGACAAAATAATCCATCTAGGTTTTCATTTCTACTCTCATGCCCTATTCTTTGACTTCTACTAGTTCCCCATTTTCCAGGAAGAGTTAGCATTGTTAACACGAAGGTAATAATCCATAACAGAGTGACCCAATTGGGGGTTCACCCCCTTGTCAACACTTTCATGTTGCCATTGCTCACAGCTTCCACCAACCGCTATTCCAAAACACTTTGTTGTTCTTCTGCTTCTTGCAGAGTAAAAAAATCACTTAACAGTCTCATTTATATAGCTAGAATTCTCTCAACCTCGAATACCATTTCAAAAATAATGTCACAATTATTCTGACAATAGAAAGATGACTTAAGTAAGATATAGGGCCATCTTCATCATTATTATACTCTTCATAATGCTTTCAATATCAATCTGCTACACTTTATCAGCAATTAAATTCTCTGGATGAGAGATAAATCTATAAGAATATTTTTCCCCACCTATACTCGCATTTTTCTGTCATATGCTGATAAGATTTCTTTGGTCATACCCAATTTTATTGAACTAATTTCTTAAAGGTGATCTTCCTGATCCAGATCCACCACATCAAATTGGTATTTAGTGGAATCCATCCCACTGGCTAACATAAAATCTTGCTGGGGGGGGGAGTAGCTTTTAAGATGTGTTTGGACATGTTCTTCCCCTGAGTCAAAGAGCTGCTTTAATGAAATTAAAGCAAATAGAGGCTTTCTGTATATTCTGATGAGTGTCAGGAATTTCTGAATGTTAGATAATAGCTATAAAATTGTATAGAATATACATATATTTGCTGTTTTTTGTAAATGGTGAAACAAAGGGTAGAGATACACTTTGCATAATGTATGCCCACATGCATAGAGTATGGCAATGTACATTATGGATTACCATATCTGAAAAATGCTATTTAACCATTAGGTGAACTGTCCATCTGTTTAGTCAGAAGTCAGCATAGCTGTGAAATTCCCACATAACATAAAAACCCCCTCATACCTGTGCTACCCTACAGAACCTGGGCAGCACTATTCCCCCAAAAAAATTAACTGTCATGAAACCTTCCGAGAAATAAGGACCCTGGAGCAAGGGACTAAGATTAGCCTTTGGGCTGTGAAAAGAGCTATGAATTAATAAAGATTAGGGAAGTTAATTATAAACACTCAATCCTTATGGTTGGTTTATGTGATAATCTGAAGCAATTGAAAATGACAGATTACAAAGGACCATTACACACAGAGGGAGAACAGGGCTGATTAGTGTATTTCCTCAACCAGAAGATATTCTGGCTGTGTACCCCACGTGCTCTTAACACATTCAAGTTTGGTTGCTTAGAAATTTATGAACTTCAGTCAAATATCGATAACTGATAATTTATGAATGTTTGAAATTTTTCTTTAAAGTATAATATAAAAGCAGTTTTATTAGAATAAAATATAACAATCTTCATGCTTGTTTGGATGAATCTTGGGTCTTAAATTTCATTTACTGAAAAAAATGTCTTTAGAGCCATATGTAAGAAAACGGATAAAAATAAATGTAGGGTAAAAATATGCATTTTATACAATTGAAAATTATTTTGTAAAAGAGCCATATCATAATTGCTATGTCTAAAACATTAAGCTTTAATTATTTGATCTCTGGAACTTTGCTGACTTCTGAAAAACACACTGTCATTTTCCTTCTTAAGAAAATATAATAATTTTCTGTTTCAAATGATATCTTCTGGATTGGATGAAATTGAATTATTTTAATGTAAAAGGCGTGCTTGAAGATTTTTCACTTTCCAAGAATTTATACTTCTCCAAATAATTTAAATACTGAAGCACAGTAGTAGCTGTTTAAATCTGATCTGCCAGTAATTATGACCATTTATCTCTGGATATAAAAACTGCTTACTACACATCACACATACACTCTGATGAATCACTCTTTCAGAAGAGAAAAAATGAAAAACAGCTTGCCAGGCTGTTATCTTAGAGGTTTACACTTTTATTTACATTATTACTGGCAGACTGCAGAAAGCTGAGATAGTACCATTAAATTTGATTCCTAACAGGCATCGAATTCATCTAGCAATAAGGACATTATAATGTCACTGAAAACCATGAAAAGCACCAGAGTTATAAATGATCTCACTACCTATGGTGTAAAGCATCTCATTACCAGACTTCTTGCTTGAAAAGATGCGGTGTCCCAAATCAATGTCTTGCAGTATGTGCAGAAGCTAGTGTTAATAAATATGAAATATTATTCCTATGAATAAAACAAGAACTACACTTCATGAATATGCAAGTCTTTTAAAATGCTGCCTCAACTTGCTCAATGCATGTTCTTGTCAATTCAGATGCCACCATATTGGAGGGAAATAGCCTGGATATGTTTAAGGTAGCCTACTCATAGGTAACAAGTCAATAAAGAGCTAAGCCTGCTACTCTATAGTTAAAAAAATAAAAAAAAAGTTAATGTATTTTGATACACAGCTGTTCTCACAAGGCTGAATGAAGGTATACAATAGTATTTACACTTCTCCAAAGAGGCCAGAATGTACATTGAGAACTTCACATCTTTTTATTTTACTAGATTGATCACTATCACTTTGTAATATGGGAATATAAAATAATAATATGTCCAGACAATAAGTTATCTTTGTCACCACAATATGAGCAAATATAAAGTTTAACTAAATAATTACAAATATTAACTAATCAGTAAGCATATGCTGTGCAAGCTCTCATTAACAGCTCAACTTCAGATCCCCTCCCGTTTTAAAAGCACTCCGATTAATGATCAGTGGTTGCCGATACGAGACTATGTTGGTCAGTGTACAGGGAGGGGGCATGTCTGGATGAAAACCATCCTTCTAGGAAGGATGTAATGCATCTTGATTTACATTTTACAGCTTTTCAGTTTTTCACTGTTCTTTGTCAGGAGAGTTTCTATAAGACAGTATTCCTGAAAAGCCTCTGTTGGGCCAGATTCTAATGGCATAAATGAGATACAAAAGCCGAGTTTGTCTGCCCCTCAAACTGATTGCCTGGTAGACTGCAATCATAGAAATTTCTGTAGACTCATCTTTTACCACCATACAATGCATTACACTCTTGACAAAATTGGACTATGGGTGAAATCCCTTCCCCTCATTGACAGCTATGTTAAACACGCATTAGGATGTCTCATGTTATGTGTCATAACTTTTTAAAACTTTTTTCTTAAAAAAGTAGGATGACTTGGAACCCAAAAATAAATGTAGGTTAAGTCTCAAAGGTGCAATAATTGATGAAGTTGAAAGGTAACAATGCAAAATTTGTTTGACTGTTGTTAACACTCATCTACTAACAGAAATACCAGGCATGCAGCAGTAACAAACATTTTTTTTGTACTAATATGTTGTACCATTCTGTTTCAAAGAGAGGCATAATATGAGAAGCTGGTGTATCTCTGAAGAAATTGATTTTCACTGTGTCCTCTGCTGATTAACAGTAAGTGGAAGCTATCTTTTTACAAAGCTTTATTGCTTCTTTCAAACAAGGTCTCCTTCTTCAATCCAATTTGCTGCAGATATTGGCCTGCTGGTGGGAATACATCTTACAAATAGGGACAACCTGCAGATAAATATTTCCTTGCAATGCTTACACAGATGTATTTTTGCTAACTTTAGGCTTTGTAGACGCTATTCTCTTTTAAAGGAGAGATGGTATGCATGCAAGCCTCACATCCAGGACAGATACAAGAACAAAGGTTCAGGTTCAAAGGTGCCTATAATGGTAGACATACTGTTATGTGAATGTCCCATATTTGCAACAGGGTAGAAACATGGATGAGAGAAGGATTTGTCTAAACCTCATCTGTTCTCACAGCAGAGCTACATTTGGTGAAGCACCTACCTTATTTACCACCTTTATTTTGCTAAAAGACCATGATTTTCAAGATATTTATTCTTACCATCAGTGACCTGAACTTCTTCTTGAATGTTGGCTGGCTTATTTGTATCGACCATGGCAGAATTTTGTGTGGCAGGCATAGCATTTGCACCAGGAACTACACCAGTCAGCAGCACTTCTACTCTTCTTTCTACTCTCTGCCTGGCTCGACAGCGTACTACAGCTACAAAAAAGCAAGAATCCATTATTTTAAAAGCCTCAGTGTCTTTATTTTAACAAAACAATTAAACATAGAAGTTAAATGTACTTAGAGAGTGAGAGAATTCCAATAAGCACCAAGACAACTAAAAGCTTTTTCCCATTCCACAATTTCTATTATTCTGTTTAGGTGAAGTAGTAGAAAATATTGCTAAGCAAATGAAAATCTGTTCCTACAGATAGTTCACAACAGCATTTGCAAATATCTCCCTTATTTGTAATCATGAAATGTATCTTCATTTTAGTTCATTCACAAAGAGAAATTATGATATAGTTTGACATATGCCAATGAGAAAGGAAGACTGAAAGGGAAAAAAAAAAGAAATAATTTTAAAGTTAAATGAAAAAATATTATCTTTGATATTTTAATTTAAGAATACTGTTGTCCAAACTTCAGCTTTTTCAGAACTATGCCAGAATAAAAAGCATTCTGACAGGAGTTTGTCTTTGAAGCATGACAGAGCTTTTTTCAATTCAGTAAGTGATGTTAATTTACTGCTTCTAAAAAATGTCTTTTTTCATTACAAGTTAGTTGGGGTTTAGCTTATACATTAGATATTATAAAGCTTACTTCAATAGTTATTGTTTATGGTTCTTTCAGTAATTATTGACACAGAAAGAGGAGAAAATTAGATGCAAGAACTGAAAGAAAAATATGTTTGCCCAAAGAAAAGACTTACTTAGAATTTTCAATACGAAAAAGAAGAGCTGATTACATACTTCTCAGTTTCAAGGTCTAAATATTATTTTCATCAGAATTATACCAAATTTTTCTTTAAAACTTAACTCTGAACTTAATATCAAGATTTAATGATAATTTAGAACCATATCTTGGTAAGTAATTACGTACAGTGTTTAAAAAAAAAAAGAGCAATGAAACCCTTACTTCTATAGCATGTTTATTTACCTTCAAATTTCAGTTCTGGAGCTTGTTTCACTATCATTATTTTGGAAAATAGTTAAATGCATATCAAATTCAATTCAATTTCCTTTCTTTAAAAAAAAACCCAACCTTTTTTCTTCCTTGGTCTTTTCTTTTTTAACAGGGTGTAAATAATTTCTAAGCTCTCATCTAAACATTTCCATGAGGGAGAGTTACTGAAATAGTTAGAAACATATCGGTTTTTGAGATGCATGGCCTTATATTTAAGAATAAACTACATTGTCTGTCTTATACCAGCTCACCAACTATTTCAGATTACGTTATGCACGTGTTGTGTCCGTATCATTTTCTATTCCTCAGCTCATCTTACTACCAGAAACAATTCTACATTTTCTTTTTCCTAAATGGCTAAGTAATATTTATGGATAAAAATCAGATCCCTCTTGGATTTGACCACACAAGACCCTGAGCAACCTGAACTAATTAGACCTGGCTTTGAGCAGGGGGTTGGAATAGATGACCTCCAGTGGTCCTTTCCAATCTAAATTATTGTATGTTGCCTTGAGTCTGAAAGACTTAAACAAAGTACTCTGGATGATTCTCCATTTGTAATCACTTTTATAAGATAGCCACGTTGCAATCTATCTAACATGTACTACATGGGTTGTGACCACAGATGATTTTAATTGGTCTCATGAGATACTAAGCCAAGCAACTTACAGAAGTTTAAGTATATTAAGATGCAAATAAGAATGACACAAAAGATAAACTGCCTAATATACTAGCAAAGCAGCTTTTGTTTTTGACATAACAGCTTGTAGCCTCCAGGCAATTTTAATAAATGTCTGCATTAAAAGAAATGACAGTACTATTTCAATCATTATTAATGACAATGATTTAAAAACAAAGTAGGTTTCTTGTAGATTACCTGCTTTGGATTCATATCTTACAACAGGAATTTTTAAAAAGTCCATTTATAATTGAAAACCATAGACTTTCAGAATCAAGTCAGGAAAGGAATCTGTTTCATAAATACACTTACAAACAGATATTTTAGTTTTCCAGGTAATTTTTTGATGAAAGATCTAGTGCTTCCTTAGAACTAGCCCAACATAACATGTTCATGGCCAAAAAGAGAGATGTGTTCAAAAGTAATGCAATGCGTTACAAACATTTAGTGAACAAAAACTAGTGGATAACACACAGTGATAAATATTCTACAGTTTGGTTCTGCTGTTTTAAAGAAGCATTTAAGAATTTAAAATTACTTAAGATTTGACATTACTTAAGTTTCAAGTAATGTCACTTAAGCAATTTATGAATGCTAATAGTTTTAATTCATAAACTAATGAAAACAATAGCCCAATAAAAGGGACATTTATCTCAAAGTCTGCCAGTGAATTACATAACAGCTTTAAATAACACAACAAACATTCACATCAATATACATAGTTTTAATGCTAATGAGACTCGTTAAAACCATCATTTTGTGCAACAGTTGATTACATGATAATACTCTGCTTCATTCCTTAAGGTATTAAAGTGGAAATTAAGGAGATGAAAGCTCTAATTAATATCGCATCATTGATATTTGTCTGCAAGTAAAGGGTCCTTAAGCAAATTAAATTAATGACAATAAAATACCTATTTCCATAGTTTTCCAGAACTTATTCCTGTACCTTAGTCTACTTAGTGTAGAAGGGTATTACATTCATTCATCAAAAGACAAGGTGAAAAGCCAAGTTGGGTGTAAAATTGTCCCTCATCTACACCTTGAGCAAAGAACTACTGCAAATTCTTGTGATCAAGCAGGTAAAACCACAAATGACTATTTAATTGTCTTAAATTTACTGTTTGAGGTTTTTTTAATTATTACCTACCTGGAACTAATTTCTGCTGCGGTGCTTCAGGTATTCCATGAACCGGATAGACCCAGACTATTCCCTGAATTCCCCCATTCTCTGCGACAGTAACACTGCTTGGAAAATAAGTGAAGAGTATAATTGTGATAGACGGCTGAGAAATTTGTTTTCCAAAGTAATCTAGACTTAAGAGTTGTTGGAGAGTTGAGACTCCATTTTATTGTATGCTGTAATGCTAAACATAACTAAGAAAAATATGAAATAAAATCCAACCAAATCAGAAGAGCAATAATTTACATCCACTTAATTTAGTGTCTTCAAATACTACTCAGGATATGAGAATATTTAGTCTAATCTGCTCTCTTTTAGGTCATGTCTGCACTGAAATAAAGTTTATGCAGTTTATGCATTACATAAACATATCCACAAGAGAGTCATTACTAGCCCAAATATACTGAAAAATTAGAGGCATCTAAGAGCTTTCATTTGCTCAATATCCGTAACTGCACTGGCAGCTAGTACTTTACATTTTCTTTATTTACCGTTAGAAAAAAGTAGGTATTGAAACAGATAAAAGTCCTACCCTAAATCTGCATACTTTACAGGGTACATTAGAAGCTTATTTTGGATACCTGTTGCTCTCAAAATCAGACAGCTGATTGCCCTTGGGAGCTACACACAAATATCTGAAGGGGAAATGATGATAGGATTGAGTATCCTTGACTATTTTTTTTTTCCTATTAGAATAAATTACCTCTTTAAGTCTTTATTTAATTCAGCAGAATCCTCATAAGGCCAGTTTTCACCATTTTCCCTCATTACATGAATTACCACCACAGCCTCATACATTTTCATTGTCTCTGGCATGAATAACACGGGGACGTCCAGTTTTTCTTTCGGACCTAATCGGGTTCCTGCAAGATAGAACAGATCGTTCTGGTATTTTGAAAGACTTGAAAATTATTTATATTGTTTTATTCATATATGTCTTTTTTTTTCTTTTTGATACACTATTTAACATTTTATCATAGCATACCATTCTCTCTGTGATAACAAATTTCATTTTACCCTGCTCTTCCTGCAGCCACATCTCATCTTATAGCAGCATTTGTGGCCTGGCTTCCTGTAATAAGGCACTTTCTGATTCAATGTCCTGAATGGTGGAGTTCACATAGTGTTACTTTAGACCTCTACTTACTTTGAAATGAGACCCAGGGAGACCCTGAAGGCTCAAAACAAGCACATTTAAGTGAACATCCCACATTTAATATTCAAAGATCAAGTGTACTATATGTAAGGCAATCCCATGACTTTCTAGAGTCTAAGTCATGTTTTTTGAGCACCTGTGGGTTGCAACAGAAGAGAGTAAAACTGCATTAAAAAGACCGATCCAAAAGTAATTGTTCATGTTCAAGACATAATTGAAATATGTTTGAAAGAATTTACATTATTATTATTATACAAGCCATGTCTTTTCACGATTTTTCATCTGATTGATTTTGCTGTTTCAAAAAAAAATAAACCTATGTTGTCTATAATGAAGGTGGCCTGATACATTTTATTTTTAAGGGCATTTTTCCAATTACTTGCCAGTCTGCCAAGTTTCAGAACATCTACCTCAGGTTGTGTTCCAGCTATTTCAGAAATAAAGTTATGAAAAATCACACAAAGTAAAACAAGTAAATCATGCAGTCTTTACACTGCCAAGCTCCTTGCTTTGAAAAGAATTCTTGAAATTTGGCGTAACTGACATCTTGGGGTTAGGGTTTCAGCTTAAATTCCATATGTAGAAAAACCTCTTAGTTATGAGTAACCACCTCTATATTAAGCTTTGAATCCGTTTTTGTGATAATTTTTCATGCCTGCTACAATGCATACATGCTAATATAGGCCTATGAGTATCATTCCCTGAGAATGACTGAATCTGCTCAAGTTAGTATGCATGGGACAAGCAGCACTCGCCCCATGATTGCTTCTGCTGATAAGCACAGGCTGCTGTGTGCTCAAAAAATGTCAGCAGGGAAACTTTATCTTGTGCTCCAAACGTTCACCTTCCTACAGCCTAAGTGGTTTGAAGGTGAAGACCTCAATGCTGAGAGCTGTAGCAGCGTGGGTGATAAGAAAATTGTAATGCAGTCTTGGGAAGGACAAAACATAAAAAAGAGGTGGATGCATGGAAGTTTGGAAATGAAAGTAGATGTGTAGGGAGACGGAGTAAAATGATGACAGACAGGAATGGCCAGAAGTAAAAAGGTCAAGTCAGTCATAGCAGGGTGGGGCAGAAGGGTTTGAAAGTCAGCTCTCCAAAACACAGAACAAAAATCAAGACTCCTCATCTGCACCAGTCCTCTGCTAGCACTTAATTCTTAGTCTACTGGACCTTACAACTTCTATTGCTACTTCACAATCTGTTGTTGCTATCATTTTTTCCTTCAACACAAACAGCAACCTTCAATAAAGATATCCAAAGTAGCTTGAGTAGATTAACAGCATATTTAAATTAATAAATTGCCCTGTCCAGACTAATTACCTTTATGATGAATTATCTTGTACTGTGTTATGTGGGTGCTTCCTATACTATATAACCCCACTGGAGTCAATGTGGCTCTGTAGCTGTAAAGCTTTTAGCTAAAACACTCTTAAATTAAAAAAAAAAATAAGCAAATTAAGTTTGGAAAGTCCATCTTAAATTAGGAATCTTGGTATTATTTAAAGACAAACCATTCCGTCTGCAAGATTTCTGCTTCTTTCAGTAACAGTGCCTCAAGATCTCAAATATAGACCACCGCCACATATTATTATAGATTCTACAAACTGTAGGGAATTGTTACCTAAATTTATCTGGATTTCTATATGCAAGAGGTGTATCATGTAGTAGCTATGGAAATTAACCAACTGCTTTGCACTCATAACTGCTTAATTTTTGTGTATTTGTAGAAGTCCACCATGGCATGAGCAATTTGTCTTTGAAATAATTGCTTGAAAGTCTCATATCTTGAAATAGCTTGGAAATATCCTCATTAAAAATCTATTAAAAATGCTAATATCTAGATGAAAACATAAACTATAATTTTTTTTTTCTTTTAATAAAGCTTTAAGATTTTCTTTAGATCTAATCTCCCTATTTGATGCATTATCTATCAAGTACATACCCAAGATTTAAAAGATATACAATATATATACACATTGTTGGCAATAATATCACCAAAGGGTTTTTTTGAAAACCTTTAAAATTTAGCAACTAATTTTTTTATCTAGTATCTGAAATAACTAAGTTGACCATACACAGTGTTGCCATATTTCTGAAAACATCTGAACTAGGATCCATCCCTTTGGAACAGAAGTCAGCTACAGCACTAATGCACAATTCTCCCTCTGTGAGAGAAGAGGCAGCTCTCTACCGTGATTTGTCTACTTTGGGCCGACTGTGGTGTAGTTAAGGCAGAGGCCTGTAATATCTTTAAACTAGAAGTGTATTCTTCAGGATATATTTGCAATTAGATTGCCTTGAACCCAAATACATGCATACCAAAATATTGTAATCAACAACAGTATGTGAGCACTTTCTAACACCATTATGGCACATCTAAACCCAATGTATAGGCATTTTAATTAAGTTTGTGAGCAATGTGCCTGTGAAGGGGGCGAAGACTTATGAAGTTGCATGTAGGAGGTATCCAGGTAACAGAAGTTGCAAGATGAGGCACAAGGTAAGCAGAAGGGACTGCAAATAGGCAGATCACCCTGCTGAATATACAAGAGGGATGATTAGCAAAAGCAAAACCAAAGTAAACAGCATGGGGAGCTGTTGAGATTGCCCTTTGAAGGTGGAGGGGGCAAGAAGTGTAAAGCATTGGCAATGACCAAGGAAAGATGGCAAAGAAAGTCAACAAGACCACTTCAGTTCCAACCTTTATCATCAGAGTTGTTGTTCTCTCTCAAGTCTGATTACTTTGACCTCCATGATGAAGAAACATCAAGGACTCAAACAATCACTGCTAGCTATATAGCATCAACTTCACGGCATTGTATACTTACTGTTAATTTAGGATACGATTGTTAAGGAGTAACATTTTTATACATGTAGTAATAGTGATTAACAGTGTGTAAGAATTACTCATTAGCATGAAGTTTATTGTTAATAAATGTAAGGTTTTGTTTTAAAGTTTAAAAATGGCCTAATTTGTCAGTCCTCTAAACATTCCCATCACAGAGATTTCTAATTCCTTAACAGTATATTTATATATGTATGTATATAACTGTATACACACACTGTGTTCTGTGTATATACATAGAGAGACAGATTGTTATATATAATTACACACGCACACAGACACACGCACATGCTCATGCATCTATTCTATTGCAAGACCGGACCAGTCTATCTGTGGTTTGTAGCCACTTCCTTCTTGGGTATTTTCTCACTTTTGTCATAGAATCATAGAATAGTTGGGTTTGGAAGGGGCCTTTAAAAGTGGTCTAGTCCACCCCCCTGCAATAAGCAGGGACATCTTCAGCTGGATAAGGTTGCTCAGAGCCCCATCCGACCTGACCTTGAATGTTGTCCTTCTAGGTCCTTGTGGCTGGCTGCTCCTCAAGTTGCTGAAAGGCTGTGAAGGACAGAGGACCTTCTCCCTTCCCTCAGAAGTGCAAGAGCAGCTTCAGCTCCCCACAAACCACTTTGTGTTCTTTAAAAACACTAGCCCAGCCTTTTCCCATATGCGCAGGAAAACACCATCCCAGCTCTTTCATCAGTGCACCTACTGACACAGTAGACAGTAATATGTCTGTGGGCAATTTTAGTACAAATCAGCATGACTGATCAAGTTGCTCTTATTTGTCTGTGGCCCTCATGTATTCTGCCGTGAACACCAAGAATGTATTCCCTCTCCACGTTCTCTACAGTGATGCTTATACACTGCAAATAACAAATTGCTGCTACATTAGCATCTTACTGATTGCAAAATATCCAAGTAGCTGCTCAAGCTAATTTTTGGTCTCTACTGTTTTACCAGAATAATATACTCTTGATGATTTGCAACTTTAAAGAATAAAACAAAACAAAACCCAAACAGAAAACAAAACCCCAGATCTTTTCAGAAGTTATAATTTAGAATAGAGTTTTACTAATTCCATCTGCAACTCTTTTAACATATGACAAATAGAACAGACCGTAAACTAATACCTATTTAAAGTACATACGCATTGCATATACTATTTGAACTGTAGCTTAATTATGCCTGTACAGTACATAGTGCCTTGATTTTTAAAATAAATTTTAATACAGGACCCATACAATGGCATTCCAGGTCATTCTGGCAGAAAACTGGTTATTAAAGGTCATGAAAAGACAGATCTTATAATATCACTGTTGAAACAGAATGTGTTCACATTTTTAATACAAAAATCTTCTTAGTAGAAGCTGTTCATAATGGCAGTAATTTGTATATGACTGGGCTTGCCTGCAGCTGTCAACTAACCAACTGATCATTAACTGCTAGTACAGATTTATTTCCTTATGATTTTGCCTAGTTAATAAGATAGATGAAATAGGCCTAATTGCAAAAACCACACATTACTTCATGCTTCTCTTTTCTCCTTCCCGTTTATAGAACATGGGCCAGCAACTGCTGGCACAACAGACAATAACTTCTATGTGAACAACCTTAATACAAATCAACATTACCAAGTTGCTCCTATTTGCCTGTGGACCTCAAGTACTCTGCTAGGGATACCAAGAACTGATCACAACGACAGATTCCTTATTTTCATATAAGTATTTATACTGCAATAAGTATGCACAAATTCTTCATAAGAAATCCATAGTGAGGCCCTTTTCAGAATAAAGCTGCATCACATTTGGTAAAAAGCTTTGGGCCAGATTTTGGTAACACCCTACTTCTGTTTCACTGTGTGGCCTGAAACAGGCCAGTAGGAAACAGGGATATCAGAGTAAGCTCAGCTGACCCTTTAAAAGGCTGAAGGCACCTGATTCAAACCAAGGGCTGCAATTAGAGTCAACTGCCTTACAGAGAAGCACGTGGAGATCAGTGTCCTCCCTTACTTCTTTTTCAGGTTTGCCTTGCCTCCAAAGGCTGGTGGAGAGCACTGATTCTGTAAAAGATTCCTTGGGCACTGCATCCTTTGACACGTGAGCCTAGAACTCAGAATGGAATTAGACAATTAAATCAAAATTAGTATATTTCAAATTCCCTGTTTCACTTCCATGGGGCACTGCACTGTGGTTGAGTTCTGTGTAATTTCTGTGTCAGTCCTAGAAAGCATAGCACCGAGAGAGCTAAAATTAATTAAAGTAATGAAGCAGTGAATCCTCATAGGTGGGATTTTATTTGGAAGGAATGCAGCTGGGTTAAAAAGCATTTGTTGCCTCTACAGTAGCTTAGGAAAATGTTGAAGAGTAAGCATCCCAGGCAGTGCCCCACTGACAAAATTGCGATGGCAATGAGCAAAATATCCTGCAATATCTTTAAAAAGAAAAAATATGAGAGAATCCTCTCATCTAACCTTATCTTACAGCCAGTTATTTTTCATATTAGTAAGGTACTTTGTTGGCAGGTTTTCTAGACGTTGAAAGGACTATCTCCTTGATGCATTGCTGTTCAGTCTGTAACATCTCAAGAGTGCCTCCCATTGATTGTACCCAGAAGAACGGCACTCAGTTCAGATTCCTCTAATTGAAAAGGAGAGATGATTCGAAGCTCACTATGTCTTGTTGAAGTCTCACGGAGAATCATTTAAGAGAAGGGCATTCTTGAGTGTGTTGGTTTTTTTTTTCTTGGTAGTTTCTCCATTAAAATTATTAGTATAGAATCATTTCAGTTAAAACTACAGATGGCCCTGCTAAAAGTCAACCCAGTATAATCAGGTCTGTTTTCTACCATTATCCTCAGAATCTGGAAAGGGCAACCACCAAGATATTCCCAGACAGCCACTGCTACTGGGGAAGGATTGCTAATTCTTTCTCAAGGAATACATCCAGAAAAGGAGGACTGATATCAGGCAGTAAAGAGTGAGATATTGCCAGCACTCCAGTAAGTATCTGAAATACATAATAAAAGTCAGGCCTAGGTATTCTTCATTTATTTTTCACCCGCTAGAAGAGATAAAAGCCTGGCTCACATATGAAGACTAAAATTTTTTATAGCAGCTCTTCCAAAAGTGGTTCAGTACTAAATTCCAAGAGTTTAATAAAGAACAGACAGCATTTCTGCCTCAGCTGTTATTAAGGGTGGGTTCATTTTTTTTGCTTCTTTTTCTTCTTTTTTTTTTTTAGTGATTCCAATGAGGCCGCTTGATTTTTTTAATCCCTTTCAGTAAAACATGTCCCTCATGGGTTCTAATTAACAAACTGTGAGAATGCAGCAGTCTGTGTTAGTTTCGCTACATCAGTATTATAATTAGTCAGTCTCAATGAGTAAATATGAATAAAATTTTCTGGATTGACAGCCACCACACAACAGACCACAACTTCCACCTGTGGAGATATTAAAAACTTGACTGGACATGGTCCTGGACAACCTGATATAGATGACCCTGCTTGAGCAAGGGAAGGGTTGGATGGACAAGATTATCTCAAGAGGCTCCTTACCACCTAAACAATTCTGTGATCATGATAGCTTACTGTGCTTTGTCTTGTTTCTGCTTTTAAGGATATATATAAAATGCACTCTTCTTTGCTAAGCCAGATGCAGACACTTATCTCAGTGAATTGCAGGTGATACGAAGAACAGTGCACCTCCTGCAAAGGGAAAGGGAGAAGGCAGAACAAGAGATCACCCTGACTTAACAAGTAGCTTTTGGGTGCACTTAAAAGATAAGCAGCAGCATACCAGCTATGGAAAGGCAGCCAAATATTCATCAAGGACTACAAGAACTTTCCATGCCATGCTGAAATGCAGTCAGGAAGGCTAAGGCTCAGCTAGAACTGAAATTGGCCAAAAATATCAAGAATAAAAGGAAAGGTTCTTCAGATATGTGAGTAGTAAGCAGAAGCACAGGGAAGACAGTCCCATTGCTAAACAGAGCAGGAAAACTAGTTACAGATAATACTGACAAGGCAGAGGTTCTCGCCAAGTTTATTGGTGACACTAAACTGGCGAGGTGGACAGAGGGAGAGCCAACTTACAGAGAGACCTGGGCAGGCTGGAAAAGTGGGCTAGCAAGAACAGCAACAAGTTCATCAAAGACAAGTGCAAGGTCCTGCAGCTGGGATGACATAACCAAAGAGCCCAGTACAGGCTAGGACCTGATGTGGCTGGGGAGCAGCCTTGCTGAAAGGGACCCAGGGGTCCTAGTGGACAAGAAGCTGAACATGGGTGCACCTCTGCAACAGTGAGGGCAAATTGGATCCTGGGGTGCATCCACAGGGGCACTACTAGCAGAGATAGAGATGGCATCATCCCACTCTACTCAGCACCTGTCAGGCTGCAGCTGTAGTATTGTGTCCAGTTCTGGTTTCCACAATTCAAAAAAGATGTGGACAGACTGGAGAGGGTCCAAAGAAGGGCCACAAAGATGATCCAAGGGCTGGAGAACCTGCCCTATGAGAAAAGACTAAAGGAGTTAGATCTTTTCACCCTAGAGAAGGCTCAAGGGGGACATTATCAGAGTTTTCTAGTACTCAGAGGTCATCTACCAAAAGAATAGAGACTCTCTCTGCACTGGAGGTGGTTTCATTTTAACCTAGGAAAGAATTTTTTTACAGTGAGAACAATCAATGACTGGAACAACCTCCCCAGGGACATGGTGGAGTTCCTATCACTGGAGGTTTTCAAGACACAACTGGACAGATAATCTCATCTAGGATCCCTTTTCCACAGAAGTTTGGGCCAGATGATCTTTCGAGGTCCCTTACAACCTGAGCTGCTCTATGGTTCTATGGTATTTATACAAAAAAGTGTACCAAGATGAATGACTTCTGTCTCTGAGGAAGATATGAAACAAACTTTACCACCTCAAGATGAATGTTTGAAGGGCACATGTATTATTAAAATGTCAGTTAGTCATGTGTCTTGAACAGTGACAGTTCTGAACGTTTTGGGGTTTTTTTATATCTGAAATTAACAGGAAGATAATTGGTTACTCAGTCTTTCATGTCCTCTCAGACATGAAGGGCAAAATCCATAAACCAAGTATAACTTGACCTAAGTTATGGTTATATGTTATGCTAAAGCTCCTATTTTCATCTTTTCTGGGACAAACAAAATGGAATATAATGCACGTCAAGTCAGTTCAACTTATATAGAATAAAGTAAATAAAAGAGCTAATACAATAAGGATGCAAATTGCTAAATTTTAAATTAATCTCATGCCACTTTTTAATGTTAACATCACCATTTTCCTTCCCTACAGTTTATTTAGGTGGGTGAAATGCCAGAAAGCTTCCTTTCACAGATGGTCAGCAATGATTGTATTTCTAGGAGGACTCTCTGCTTCCTGAATTATGGATTCTTCCACCAAAAGTTAGAGTTGTCATTTCCCCTGCCTCTGAAAGCTTCACAAAATCACAGAATGGTTGAAGTTGGAAGGGATGTCTGGCAGACATGTGGTCCAATTCCCCTGCTCAAGCAGGGTCACCTAGAGTTGGTTGCCAAGGACCGTGTCCAACAGAGGCTTTTGAATATCTCCAAGGATGGAGACTCCACAACGTTACAGTGCTCAGTCACCCTCACAGTAAAAAAAAGTATTCCTCTCTGCTCAGATGGAAGTTCCTGTGTTTCATGTCACTGGACACCACTCAAAAGAGCCTGGCTCTGCCCTTATTGCACCCTCCTTTCAGGTATTTATACACATTAATAAAATCTCCCCTGAGCTGCTGAGTTCCTTTGTTGAAAATGTTAAGTCATGAATATGCAGCTCAGATGCTCATAAACAATTTCACAAATGACTGGTTAAAACCTGAGAAGTTGCTTTAAGGAATAAATGGCACAAATAAAGGAATGAATGTTGGAGTCTTTAACTGAAAGGCTTCACATCATCACTATCATAGCACACAATAAAATGTATTAGATACAGCATGTTTATAAGATTTGTTTGCCATTTTATGAATCTTGTGTTAATACAATTTTGTATACTTCTGGCAGAGTTTTTCTGGCTTATTTCATTAAGAGATTTAATTTAGAAGAATTTCTTTCTGGTACAAAATAATGGATACAAGTTAAATAATTGCTGTTTAGATTAAAATAAATGGATTGAGAACAGAGCTTAGTAATTAAATATGTTGTTTTATTTAATGCAATTTATTTTGGTTTTAAACGAAGCGTGTCTAAAAGGCCAAGCATAAAGTTTCCTTTTCATTTATAAAATTATCCTTCTCTAACTAATAGCTTGTAGTGCAGTTGCAGCCAAAATCAAAACCATTATTTTGACAGAAATACCTATTACATTTATTTATCATTGAAGTGCAGCAACAACTAAACTTACACGGATTAAGCACACTGAGGGAAAAAAATGTTTCTAAGTACAGTAATTCACTTCTTTGGTGATAACCAAAACAAGAAAAATTACACTTTAGGTCTTTAACTCTGAAAAAAGTTTAAAAAATGCATGTAACATCTCACAAAGATCACATTCTCTTATTGAGGATAAGCAAACAATCTTTTTTTTAATCCCCAGTATAAGATTATTGCTTAATGTATTTCAGAACAACATCTCCGTTGCTTTATATCACATCTGATTACCAAATTTGGTGTAAGAATGTTCTGCAGTAATACAGAAATTGCATAACCTCCTAAACTGGTTTATCACAGAACATCCCTCTCATCTCTGAAACACTGGTACCTGTAATTTTGAGTTTGGGTAGGTGTTACAGACCTGTTAAATCTAAAAAAACCCCAACCAAACAAACATTTCCTGACATACATATACATGCTGCATTCTATTATATTTTCCATCTCTGCTGTTATCTTAGGCATTTGTCTTGGAAGCATGGGATGTCTGCAATTTCCCTTCAGAGGTGCTGCAATGGTGGACTTTGGGTTCACGTTACAGAAATCCAGTCGGCCAGCACATTAGGAAAGACACATCTGAATGGTAGGAGATGAGAACATTTAGAAAGCAAGGTTGGACACCAGTACAGAGCAACACATAAGACACATGTCAGAGAAGGAAAATTATTTTAAAGACGGGGAATTACTGAGCTATAGGACTGGAAAAACAAACAAACAGAACACCTGAGGGACCAGAAAAAGGGTAACAGGCATAGACAATAACTTGCAAAATGATGCCATGGCAGAGAGCAGAATGAGTAGAGGAGGCCGGACTGCATTATATGGAAGTGATTTGGCAGAGGGAATGCCGAACAGATAAGAGTAACAAGTGAAGAAGAATAATCAGGAATGAGAGTAGTAAAAGTTTTCTAATTATCCTATGGTCCAGCACTTTTTCTAAACCTTTATGGTGGACTGGCAGTGTCTTGCTTTTTCCTTCCAAATCTACTTTTTTCCCTCCAGTGATGTGATAGAGAGTAGATCTATCCCATCTTCCTTTGACCATTTTATGTATTTGAAAATTGTTTACCATCCTTCTTTCCTGATGACAACTTTATGTTGATAAAATTTTGTGAGATCATCCAGGCATCCAAAATCTAAAGTTCTGCAGCACAGTAATGTCCTAGATCCAAAGTCACAGAAAGTAGGAGGCATACTGCAAAGTCAAAGGAAAAAATGCAAAATCTCTTCTACATCAGCACTGTAAAAGTTGTATCAATACACCTTTTCTCTGAATGACTCTATTTGTGACACGTTAAAAAATAGGCAGGTAAAAACTCAGTTATATTCGGTCAGTTGGTCCTTCCTTAAATAAATTTTCATTTTATTTCTGGAATCATTTAAATATAATTCTGATATTGTCAAGAGATATTAATTGATAAATAATGATCTAGAAGAAAGACCAGAAACACAGTGTGGATGGAGAGGGATTGCTGAGGTGAGTGGAGGGATAGATAGTCACATGTTTTAGAAATGGGAACTTAGATGTTGTGCCCTACGGTAACAGGAAAACTATGGCCCACTCAACCTGTCTCCCTTTCTACTACAGTGAATTAACTGTGTTCTCTATATAACAAGACAGTCTACCAGCACTTAATAATCTGCCTAAAATCTTAGCAAAAAGTGCAAGAGCCACACAAGAAATACAATATGTTTTGTAAAAAAGTGTGACTTTCTTTTCACTGCCCAGCCACAAAAAACCCACCAAACTATATCCTTTCTCTCATAGAGAAAGTTTGTGTTACCCTAAGTTAAAGTACTAGCAAGTAAATTAAGATTATGACAGCTTCCCCTTTTCTTAATCTTTTTCTAGACCTAAACACACACAAAAATGTCTTGAGTCCATGGTTGAAAGGAAACTGTAATTGCTTCAGTTCAGGCATAATTGAATTTTTGACATATGTCAAATATCTGATTTTTTTTGACAGATATATTTTTACTTTCATTTTAAACTTTCTTGGATATACCTATCTCTTGGTCCGATCTCTGAAAGCACAGTCGAGTTACAAAGCTATGGCAGATTTTAATCAAAATCTGCAAAGTGTTGTGAAATCAGTAATGACACTGGTGCTGTTACATCCTACTTTTTATATACAACCGAAAATTGTACTGCTCGTTACAAGTTTCCAGGAGACATATCACTCTTCATACAGCAGACAGTAACTGGAAACATATATATATATATATGTCTCCAACTGACTCTTGTAAGTGAATGGGATAGAATGATTACTCAGCACTTTTGACTTTTCCAAAGTTGTTTCCTTGACATAGTTTATAAACTTTTGAAACAGACAGTTTAGCTATTATCCTCTTCTGTGAGTCACATATATGTATTTCCTGAACTAAGCATTTTCATAGTCTTAATGTTTTTCCTCTTCATCATTTGAGGTTTGCAGGTTTCTGCAGTAGGGTGGAATTGAGCTATACACTGGTTTTTCGGTTTCTTAATACTCAAGAAAATAGACAAAGTTGGTAAGAAGAATCCCTCTTGAAAAGTAACTTTTGCCCATTAATTTGATTTGTGTGATAAAACCATAGTTCTGTGAATAACAGAACCCACAATATGCTACATGTATTTCATAGCTAAATACTCCCCACAGTAGGAATGTTGTTTCTACTGGATTGTTTCTACACTTCTGTAGCCCAGTAAATATGGTTTCTTTCCATTACTATTAAAAGGCTTTTTAGTAGCCTTCTGAGTCAGGGTTTAAGGATTCAATTAACATTTGTCTTGACATAAGATGATTTTAGCTTCTTTTATTTATGATAGCAACTGCTTAGCAGTCGGGTTTGGTTTAGGATATTTTGAGTTTATAGAGATATGAGTAAACATCTGTGCAGACTGAATTATCTATGATACTGGAATTAAAAAATGGTTTGCAAGAGTATAAACACAGGATGGTACCAGACGTCCAAAACTGGAAACACAAATCACAATGGTCACTACAGGAATACAATCTTGTTAAACCAGTTTAGATAAAGCAGAGAATAGAAAACTGAATAATTGAGAACCAGTAAAGAGAAAGTTCACTTATGCAGACTGTGTTAAGACAATGCATAAAAATAAATTCAGCCAGATCCCAAAACTGTTGAGAAAGAAACACTTTACTAGCCCTCCAAGCTAAGAACTTGGGGCATTGACAGCTCTTTAACATCCCCATCCAACCCCTGCACCTGGGGAGGACTGATACTGTCAAGCTTAAGACTCAGAGGGAGACCAAAAGGATAAGGATTACAGCAGAAAAAAAGAGTAGACAATAGGAAAGTGGTTTTGTGTAACAATTTTAACTATGTTAACAGATGATTTTCTGTATTATTGTTGACTATAAATGGTAGGCTATTGCAACTGGACTAACAATAACTTTTATTAACCTGTCAAATTAGACAAACAAGCAAGATTTTTTTTGCTCCACTAATGTACCATTTTGCCTACTGTGTTTTGTGCGCAACATCCTAAAACCCAACATGTGGCAATGCTAGCCTCAATGTTAACCCCTGAAACTTGTCAATAGGTAATCTCTGGATTCAAACATTCTGAAGAAATTAGTTACACCTATTATTCAGCCTGAAAAGAAAAGAGATCAGGCTTAAGTGACAATATATGGTCAAGCTCCTACTTACAAAGCAGAAGAGCAAATAAAATACAAAAGACAATTCTAGATTACTTGCATTTCACTCAAAACCCTTAGGCAGAACAACGGTTTTCAGAGCTGGGTGTTCAACCTTTACATGAATTATTCTAAAAGTTGTCCCCTTAACCAAAACTTTGCTTCTACTCACAGCTGTGTAGATCAAATTTCTTTGTCCTTGATCTTATATGTAAAATATTCAATGGTTAGCCAGCACATTGCTGCAATGTTACCAAAGTATTTAGGTTTTGGCTAGCAGCTGATATCTTCAGAGAATATCTTCAAGGCTTGAGACTTCTATTGCCCTCAAGATACTTCTCTCTATAGAAGTTTTGTTTCACAGTTTTGAGCAGTTTCCTTCCTCAGACAGCAAAATAAACATTTCCAAGCCTTTGTTCTACTATGTTTGATATGCTACTCATATAAAATAATATCAGCCGCAAACCAGTTCTGTTTGCTTATTTGTTTTTAGATGTATCACGGACTTTCCATGGAAACAGCATATGATGCATTAACCGCAGCAATAGATAACTTGGTACTTAAACCAAGTCTTCTCTTCCTAATGCTACATATGAGTTCAAGATGTTTCTTGTGGCATAATGCAAATGAAAAAGAAAAAATAAAAATCATGCTCTTTGAAAACAAGGTCTCAGGACTCAATTTATAAAACTTTATGTAGGAAAAGAAAATCCCTTAGAGAAGACAAAGAACCTTCATTTCTTTTATATTTATTAGCAAGTCATTTTGATTACTTCCTTGGTACAGGAGAAAATGAAGTTAAATAATGGCCTGGATGTCACTGCTGTTGGATTTTATTACAGTTTTAGGAGCAAGTGCTGATTTAACTGCAGGCTCTTACAGAGGCCAGCAATCATATGTCCAGGACGACAATTTAAAGAATACATCTTATGTTCTGACTGTGATAATTGTCATGCAAATCCTGCTCCAGAGTTTATCAAGACTACCGCAGAACAGTAATTTGTTCCTAGAGGAAATAAAGAAAAAACCATCAGCGGTATCCTCTAGCAAGAAACTTCGTTGAGCTGTCAAGTGCCTTTCTACTTCGGAGACATTTTTGATTTTTATGGCCCAACTGGTAACTCACACTGACTTGTTCTTTTTTTAACAAGTAATGCCTTCTGACAGAATCCATACATACTGTACTTGTCTTAGGTCCACAGGTCTCAAACTACAAAATAATTTATTTTTCAAACTCTGAAAATTCTCATGTCTACACAATAT
Organism: Egretta garzetta; assembly: GCF_000687185.1. Lineage (NCBI taxonomy): Eukaryota > Metazoa > Chordata > Aves > Pelecaniformes > Ardeidae > Egretta > Egretta garzetta. Next base: position 3,034,675 of record NW_009258539.1, on the reverse strand, counting down.
CATCTTTTATTGCCAGTGTGGTTTCATGTGCTATTTATGTGCATCTCTGCTACTCAGTCATTATACCACATAAGGACACATCAGTTTAGATATATGTTCAGAAATATTTTAACCCTACCGCAAAGACCTGGGACGTGATGTGGTGCATCACGTGGCACATGGCTATCCACCTGTCAGACTCGGGTATAGATACAAGATCATGTTTAACTTTTATTAAGACTTTGTTAAAGTCTCATAATATTTTATACCCCAAAATCCTGTGGGTTAATATGATATTTATTACGGTTCTCCTGCTTTCCTGAGAGGTAGCTGAAATGTGGTGTGAGTTTCCAGCCATAAAGACAATTTGCAGTTCTTGGTTGGGGATTGTGCATTGCTTCCTGTTGTGTGAACAAGGTTAAAATCAACTCTGCAGTCCTAATTTACAGCAAATCACAGTCAGTATTCCAAAAATCCAGTAAATATATGAGTTGGTGGCCTCTTAAGTTCAGAGAGGAATATAGAGGGATACGCTTGGGGACCTTCAGAAAAAGAAGAAAAAGACAAAATGCTTAAAAGCAGACATGTAGGAAATCAACTAGACTGGAAAGACTTTCTAGAGTAGGAGATAAAAAAAATCAGTCTCCAGTGGAGAGAGAGAAGATGCCACTAAAAGTGAGGATTACCATTAAGATATTCTGGAAAGGATCAAGGACCCCAATTATTTGACAGTGTCAGAATGATTCTGAATCATACTGACAGAGAAGACAGGTTTTGGATGACTCAGTGGTAAACTGGAGCCGTAGCGTTTCTGAACAGAGGCGGCTGCTGCAGATCCTGTACATCTGTGTGAATCCAGAAATGGAAATCATATGTAATCCACAACTCAGGAGGCAAGATGACTACCAACATCAACATTTTAATATGAAATAAACCCCAAATGTCTACAATTTAGCTTTACTTATTTTTGCACAAACTGCTCATTTTAGTTCTTAGTAAGAGGCAAGTTATTTTTCTTTTGGTTCAGGAGGGAAGAAAACAGATCATCATTGCTGATTCTGTTCAGTTACAGTAACTTTCACTGACAATACCCTGTGGTGAGATAAACAAGAACAAAAATTTTCATGGAAGTGACTTAATCAGTTAGGATTATACATTTTAAATCTACCAATATGAGCAGCCGTCCTTCAAATTTAAGGCATTTTCCTTTTCCATGTGGTTGAGAACAGTCTCTAAAGCAGATCAAAGCATAAGTGATTTGCAGTCAAATGTTGAAGAAATGTAGGGACAAAAGCTTTTCCTAATAGGTGTTTGTCATAGGTGTCAGCTGAAGAAACGTGGAGGAAAAAATCCTTGTGTGTAAAGGATTGACAGTGAACAGATCTTCACAAACTGTCATTTGGTATCCACTTACAGGAAAAAAGAAAAATAAATTATTTTCTGATACATGGCAGCAAGGAGCTGGAGAAAGGCTTAGAAAAGAGTTCAAAAAAATTAGAAGTTAGTTTTTCCTACAAACTATAGCTTTTTCTGAGGGAATACATTGGATCTCCACATTTAATTTAATTACTAGATATCTTCCTTTCGTATGAAGACAAATGACAACAAATCTTAAAAGAAAATAGTGATTTTTTTAGAGGCAATAGTCTGCAGTGGTTATGTGTAAAGAAAAGAAAACTTGTACAGTCCATATCTATTGATGGTACTGGATTTCTTGCCCCTGTTTTCATCCTGAAGTAGTAAAAGAATAAGTAAATTATATAATGGAAATTCTGAAAATGCTAATTTAGAAATTTCAAAGTATTTTTTTGCCATTTTTGATTGAACAAATCCAAGCACGTTTAAAGAATGTTTACTTATCCAGAACTCTGCAGAGATTTTTTTCATTTCTTCACTGCTAAACATTTCAGTCATTGTGATCATCTAACTTGATCTAAATACACAGGATTTCTCAGAACTCACTTGAAGAATCATGGTTCAGTCTCACTAATTCTTCTTGAATAAGAGAATTTAATTAGAAAATACACATCCACTTGATTTAAAATTTACCATTGATGGTGAATACTCCACTTTTCTTTGAGAATTGTTCTGAGAGTTGATTAAGCTCATTGTTAAAAACATGCTTCATTTTATATTTAGCTACCGAATAACATTGACTTGGTTTCAGTCCCCGCTTTTTCCTGTGAGAGTGAACACTCTTCATTACCAACACTCTGGTTTATAGTGAAGTAGAACAAATGAATCGCCACCAAAATTCTTTTTGGTCAGCTAATTAGTTTAGGATCACTGAATCTCTCTCTCTCTCATCTAGAATCATTTAAATGTGCTTGTATTGTGAAGATGAACAACACAGGCTAACTAACATTGTATTCCAAATGAAGGGACTCTAGGTAAAGGCAGAGATAGCAAAAAGTAGGAAAAAAAGCATTTCCATTTCCACTACATTCAGAGTTGGGAGAATTAGGTAGATCTGTGGATCCAAGAAACAAAAATAACATAAAAATTCATTCTTGATTTGGAAAAGGGACAAATCAGTAAGAAGAAAAGACTAACAGGCTACAGTCAGTGTTTTTACACTTGAAGAGATGTAAAGCAAGCTCGAAAGATAAGGATCATCCCAATTTCCTCAACAGCTACTGACATGCTATTGTGTTGTGTATTGTGGTCTTGCGCTATTGTGTGTGATAAAACTGAATTGGTTGTTTGCACATGTAGAAAACTTAATGTGTTATTCATACAGGTCTGAATAACAGTTCTTTTCAACAATCAAATTCTTATTTTCCTATTTAAAGGAAAAGAGAAAATTGCATACAATGGCTAGAAAAAAGGAACTGTAACAGCCTCTAACAGGACTGCATACAATTCAGCTTGTGGTTTCTGCTGGTTATATGTATCACAGGTAATAAAAATGGCAGCAAACCTCAGGGATTAGTTTACATTGTTGATGTTCATTGTGAAAGGGCAATGCAATTAATAGATATCAATTTTTATGGGCTATTAACCTTTGTTTTATCTTAATATCTATGATGAAGGAGAAAAAGATTTAACTTATAAGGGATTTTCAGTGCTTGTGAAGCAATCAGGTATAAGTTAGACACCTCAACATTAAAAGTTGTTGCAGTACTATAGTTTTCAATTCAATGTTCAAAACAAGGATATTGGACATTAACATTCTTATGACACAAGCAGGCAAACAAGGCAATCATAAAACATGAGTTGCATTTAATACGTTAATCTATTACAAAAAACTCTCATATGTTAACCAGACTGAATTTCACACCTTAAAGAGGAATTTAATAGTTCCAGTTTATAGATATAAGAAACTGAGTCACATCAGGAAGTTTCATGGATTTATTGACAGTTGCATGGAATAGTTTGCATTCTAAGCCTTCCCTTAGACCTTTGAAAGAAAATTATTTTCCAAATGCTTCACCAAACAATTATGAAAAAAGAGCATCTGCTTATCTTTCAAGCCTCTACATTTTAGTTTTAAACAGTCACAGTTTTAGCATGGTAAAGCTTTAGTACACCTATACTTCCACTTCTCTGGGTTAAAATGAACACAGTGTTAAATACCTTCCCTCAAGTAAGTGGAGATTTGTAAAAATAAAATTAACAAGTACCTTAACAATATGTGAGGGTGGGAAGTACTTAAGTATCAGTACGCTTTCATTGCCTACTTATATTTTTAAAGGTTATAACTATTTTTGCAAATAGACATTTTACCTAAAATAGCATATTAACAGTAATATCAGAAGCGTCAAATCCTTGGGCATAACCCACTGCATGGTAAAATTAATGCCCTATCAAGAAGAGTTGCAGAAAGTCAAACACCCTTCCAACTTTGCTTTCATGAGCCTTTAAACATGTTGTCATCTCAAAAGATATTATTCCTGTGCAAAGAAATAAGTTCCATTTCCCTCCACTCAGCAGAAGATGATACTAGGCCAAGTGACTATGAATGTAGTAAAGCATCTTATGTATGTTAACATAAACACTGATGTCCAATGAAGAACTTTGTGTCGCATGCTTCAATGGTTGTGAGATATCACTCCTTGTAATAGTAAAGGCCATTATTCAAACACTTTTTATCTAATTGTTACATAAATCTTTGTTCTGTGTTTTCCTAAGAATACCCAAATTATGTCCTATACTTAATATCAAAATCCCCTCTCTTGGCTTATATACTATGATTTGTGAGCAGGATAAGCATCACGTTAAGATAGAGGCAAAGACTGAGTTACAATGAAAGCACGTCCTCCTCTTTCACACACAGAAAATATGGCAATAATGCCCACGGTCTTTTTTTCCTGGGTTGGTTTGGGTTTGGGGTGGGGTTTCATAGCTTGGTATCAGTGATGGATATAAAGAAATAAATATTGCTTAAATATTATTGTAAGATGTGAGATCATTACTAATGTTGATGATTGAAGGTATCAACCTGATCTTCATTTAAACAGGAAGGGTTTTAGCATAAATATTGTGAAAGCTGAAAATAAGCTCCTGTATGCATCATAAAAGGTAGAAGAGAAAGATAAATAATTTTTTACTGAGGCTTATATGAAGAGGAAAGAGGTACCAGTGATATGCATTCTTTTTGCAAATACACTCAGGCAGGTACAATCCCAGTGGCTTTATCAAACAAAATAGGCCCTGACTAATCATTCAGGCTTTGTGGCAGAAAAGTAAATCAGGGAATCCAATTCCCCTGGTAACCGAAAGATATCAATTTTTAACAAGAACGTGAATAATTTATTATGTCCCCCATAAAAAAAATATTTTGAATAATTTGTTAATCTTAGTAATAGTATGACAAAATATCTAGGGAAAAGAATTAAAGCAGCAGAGTACTAAGGATATGATGTTCATTTTAATTAAATTATTCTTCCCCTACAGAGAACAGTTTTAAAGACCCCATTTGTCAAGAACTGGAGCTACAGTATTATTGATCCAGGTTATATCTTGTGGACAAGAAGAAACATATAATTTAAAGGTGAACATATAGATATTGGCATACTAAAGTATTTATCAAAAATAATTAAACATGCAAATAATCCCATCTCAATTCACACCACAACAATTAGAATACATGTTTAACATACACATTTACATTTCCTGCAATTTCAGTGCAACTGAAGCAGATGTTTAAACTTAAATTCTTTGCTTTTTAGGGATTGCCTTACGTACCTGAAATTAAACATACTCAAATATGCTATTGAATCAAGAACTTCATCTATCAGTCAGAACTGAACAATCCAAATCTTTCCATATCATGAATAATTTGACTTCTGAATGCAGCTGTTAACAGCTATTATTTCAATTAATCGCATAACCTACCCCAGACCCAAACATATTATTTAAGTGTGCACAAAACTTATTATGGAATGTTTAGGGGTGACACCACAGGAGGAAAAAGAGAAATATCAAAGTGGATGAGGGAGGAACAAACACAGGAGAAAAAAGGTAAAAAAAAGGACAAAATATGCCAGTTATGTAAGCAGGTGCTGGCCAGTAAAGCTGTCTGACAACATCTCAGGCTTGATCACTACCCTAGACTGTTATTAAATCTTACGTGTACCTTCTGTGTAAGTATGCTCCTTATCCTGAGCCTCTGTGTGAGTTGGCCACTAGCAAAGTTCAAACCAGACTAGCCCGCAAGTAGGATGAGGCCTGAGGGCCAGCTACTGGAGAGACTAAGTCTAAGGCCAGTCAGTGGAGAGAAGAGTGTTTTGCAATGGGTGATTGGGTGTCAGCGGCTACCTAACATCAAGTCAGAATAGCCAGGAAGCAGCAGGAGACCAGCATCTGACCCATGGTCAGAACCAGTGTCTGGGTAAAGGGCCTACAGACTGAGCACACATACAGGGCAGACTTAAATCTGTGCTACTATTCAAAAGACCAGCAGACCTGCATTTGTGAGCTGAGTGAGCGAATGTATATGTGTATGTTTTGCTAGTGAACTTTTAGCTAGACTAGCCAGCAACTAGGAGCAGACCAGCATCCAGAAAGACCCAAGGTCTGAGCCAGTGACTGGGTAAGGATCCCAGGAGCCAGACACAAATACGGGAAAAACTTAAAAGTCCATTATAATATTCAAAAAATCAGGGTGGGGGGTGGGGGTGTTAGTGCAACAGTAGATTGAGGGTGTGTGTATGTACCTCCAGTGCAATTCAATCCCATTCAGCCAAACCCCAGCAACTGCACCAGGCTGCCCGTGTTGTTCATATTTATGTGAATGCTGATTGGTTTTATGGGTGTGCTGGTAAAGGCACCGCTCTCTGGGTTGATCTATGCTTGTACTCTGTGTGTGTGTGCGTCTGCTGGTCTGGCTGCAGGAGTAGCTGCTCAGCCTGGCTGCTGGGCAGGCAG
>NW_009258539.1:3012833-3027757 GCF_000687185.1 Egretta garzetta | reverse complement strand
AGCCTGGCGGTGGGGCAGGCAGGAAAAGCCTCTGGCTTGAATTCATCTTCAGCAGAAGGGGATAGAGAATCCTTTGTGGTCCCAAAGTCTTCTGGATTCTTACCTCTCAGAGTCCAAGTTTCACGTTGGTTTTAGGCATACTAAACCTTTCACTACATCATAGACCCTCTTAAATGTTAAATGTTCGTATTCAGCAAGATTTTTTTCTGCTACTGGTAACAATTTTGGATCTAGCTATCATGTACACTGCTAAACTAAAGACCAGCCATCACTGACTCCACCGAGAAGTAGAAAATAAATATCTTATCTACATGCTCTGACAGCTTTCCTAACCAATTCAAACAATTAGTCCCGAGGACTTAGTGACTAAACTGAAAAAGAAAAAAATAACTACCTTTCTATTCCTTGCTGACTGCAGTTCAGATTGAGATTTTATGCAGTTCCAACTGAGGTTGCAGTGTAAGAAAGCAACAGAAATATGTGTCTACCGAAGAGTTGTCAAATAGAATTAGGGGTAGAGAAAGTAGACAAAAGAGCTCTGGAAAATGTGTAGAAACAGTAGAAACCAGTTTAATTGTTTGGCAGGATAATTATGGAATTATTTGTTTGTATAAGTTCGAGTGTGTGATGGGCTTTACACAAATAAAAGATAAAAAAGAGACACTCCTCTGTAACATACCAGGATCTGTGCAACACACAAAATCTTGAAAGAGACTCCGGGCACATCCCTGCTGTTCACAGTCCCTCAATATAGCAATCACACAGAGCACCAAGGGTTTGCAAAAAAGTCTTACAGTTGTTTTCTAAATACCCGTGCCCAGTCACTCCTCACACTGGCATTGGAGTCTGGACTTGACATTTGATGTTAATTCAGATGAGAAAAAAAGGGTCAGAGCAGGTATCATCATACTGAAATAGGTACATAAAAAGCTTATAACTTGGGAAATAAAACTTCTAAAATGAAGCTGAAGAACACAATGCTCCTGAAGGCCAGTTAATTCAAATTCTGATTAAGAAAAATCTTAAGGGTTCACTGACTTTAAAGCGTAAGCCACTATATTGAGAAGTATTGTGTTACCGCTGTCGGTAAAAATTGTTTAGCTACTGAATGCATACTGTATAGGGAATTTGACTTTCCCTTAGCTTTTGTCTTATATTTGTGACCCATTCTTCATTGAACAAAAGAAAAAAAAATCAATGAAAACATTTTACAAAAAAGCTCTAGAAAAACTCAGTTTAGGAAAAAAAATGAACATTAAGTAGACACTGCAATTATCAAGCAATCTTAAGGCATAAAACTTCAGGGTTGAAAGCTCAGTTTCAATACTGCCTTCTAGCATTTATTCTTGAAAATAAAATCTGTGCCCCAGACAGCTATTTAATAAAATAAGTTTAAATTGTCTCTTCTATCCTGGACAGAATATAATAATTTAAAAAACAAAAAAAAGGAACATTAAAGTTCAAACCAACTAGCTCTTCTTCCCCTCAACCCACCAGACCATCTTATGAAAAACATAAAATTTTATCATGATCTTCCATCTCCAAAAGTTCTTACACAAAATGTCCAATTTCTTTCTTACACATACCTCCTAATTTAAAAATACATTATGTTACAGTAATGTTTTCAAGAACTCTTTAATTGTCTTAGCCTTTTCTTTAGGAAAAAGATCTATGTAATTGTTCCATTTTTCCATACTTTCACTATTAATATAGCAGTAGGGTGAGGGGTGTGTGTGTGTTTCTTTTTTACTCTTCTGTCCACTTTCAGCAAAGTTAGACATAGATCTCCAACGCTCCTTCAATGTTTTGTCAAACTCAACAGCTGGATAGACAAGGAAAGTCACCTTAGAAACTTCAGTGAAGAAACACTACAGCAGACTCAGCAGTTGTAGTTCTCAGGAAATTACTAGCTAGTTTAGGGAAGGGGGGGAACTTAGTCTTTAGTGTATATTTGGGGTGGAGCACGGACACGGAAGGGTCTTGCACAGATTAATTCACAGGAGACAGAGACATATCATGATTATTCCAAGAGCAGAGGAGGACAGAAAAAAGAGATATAGGACAGAAGTCTAGAAAATCAAGCTTTTTTAGTTCTGCTCCTCAGGAAACAACTGTTTGTTACTACTGGCAATTTTCCCACTGTGCGGCTGGAAACAAAAGATTAGTGCAGATAATTTTTTATAGCCAATCTAGAGCTAGACATAGTTTTACTGATTAATTTACAGGATTAAACAAATCTGTGTCCCTGGAGTTTTCACTGGGTTTATTACCTAAACAGGTGAAGACTGTAAGCAAGAACCAGGAAAAGGGGAGGGGAAGAAGTAAGTAGTTCTGTCTCATTCAAGGACACATTCTGGCTCCATCTTGTCCATCCACAGTTGTTATCTAACAGATTAGCAGCAATATGCTATTCTAAGTCAGAATTAATAATCTTTTCATTTTCTATCTCTATTGAAATTGAAGGAGATAATTTCTTATCAAGTTCTAAGACACAGCAGATATTTTTAAACAGAGAAATAGGCTAAGATAATGTGAAATAGCAGCCTCCCCTGAGGCTGATTTGTATATTTTAAATGCTCTCAAGTGCTATACTCTGGATGTTCAGTAACAAATCATGAGATTCTGATGAAACCTACTGCATGGCTAGCTTAAATCTGTGAGGCAATTATAGCTTGAAAATCTGTTTTCCATGATAAATCCACATGGGAAGTCTTATGTGGATTTGCATAAGACTATGCAAAAGTGGGTTTCTTACGTTTTTCCTTCTTTTATTTGGACCCTGAATATCTTTTTTCCTCTCTCTACTTTTGCAATGTTAGGAGAGCATGCTGAAGTAGATAAATCATTTCCTTATATAGCCAAGGGAACATACTGTTCTACTCCTTCAATTCGAGGGATTGTTTTTAAAAGAACAGTAAGAGAGACTCTCTTCTGCCTTTTGCTTTATTAACTTCAAGCTATTTCACTAAAACTGTTGCCTAGATTTGCAAAAACACATAAAGATATGCCCACATTGTACAATTTGTAAAGAAAGTAAAACTCAAAGGTAAAAAGAGTGCATATAACAGGCCCTATAAATATATATGAAATATGGCCTGAAGACATTCCAGAAAAGTACAAAGAAAAATCTTCAAGTTTTATTGTTCATTGTGTTAGAATATTTCATGTTTTGATGTTCCAATATACCAAGCACACCTGTTTCAGCGCTGAAAAGCATATCACTCATTAACATTATAATTCTCACTGCCTGTAACTAGGCTTTCCTGTAAGAATATTTTTGAGCACAGATTCCCCAACTATTCAGTCACATGGTCAGTTTGCAGGAGTGCCTTAAAAAATGACACAAAGATGTCACTACTGATTTTCACATTTCCTCCATGTGAGGGAAGTCTCAGATGTGCTGTGGCTTTAGAGAGCTCTCCACTAAAATGTTTTGACTTTGTCAGCATATCTCTCTGGAGAGAAATATGGCTTAGACTGCATCACTTGCATTGCTACGTCATGTCCCAGTACTGACATCCTCTTTAAAAACGCATGCTTCTCTGTCAGCTATAACATGAGAACACCACTCTTTTATAATGGTTTCAGCTGGTTGAGAGAAGTAAGCCAGAGTGATTCAGCAATCAGGAAACTGCCATGTACACAGAGTAGGAAGGGGTCCCATGCCTTCCCTTCTGCTGGAAATTTCACAAGGCAATTCTGCATCTGTACAAGCATCCAAGTACCAGGATGGCAGTTCAGACATAATTGAACAAGGAAAAATGCTAGCTGAAGATTTAAACAAGGCAACAGTCATACAGTTAGGCCAAAGATGTCCAAATATGGCCAAGAAGGAAAATAATTCTGTCTTGCATACACTGTGTTCAAGAAGGGTGCTATTTTATGGTGAGCATAAACAAGAATTTCTTCAAAAGCATATGTAATCTTCAGAGTAGCAGTTCACCTCTCTATGATGCAAAGCCTAATTATGTGCACACGGCACCACAAGTTTGGGTTGATTTTACCGAGAAAATTGGTAAGGTGTCAGAAAACACCTAAGCCTTGCAAAATATGAAAGGTAAAAACATGGACAAAATGGTAGCAGCATCTCAAGGACTCAGTAAGAAACTACTGAAATGAAAACATATAAAAACCCTATGAAAAGAAAGCATAGAATCAGAAGGTGGCAACTCAGCAACATCATGGATGAACCTATTCCAAGAAACAGTGAAGGCTGACACATCCCCAAATGACTGATGATGACCTAGGCAGCAAAGATACATCTCATGTCTCACTGTGAATACTGATCATATTAGTACCTAGCCCAGCAGCATGTCAGTCCTAGTTATCTACTGCATATATTAGCCAATAAAACAAAGCTGTGTATTCTAAAATTGCATAAATCACGCTTGCAAAGTCTCTTTTTGCACAGCAAAAGATGCTCACCCCATAAGTGATCCATTGAGGAAGGAATCTTAATCCTCCAAGGTGGAGGACAGCTAGGTCTCTCACTCAAAGGACAATTCTGGTGAAGATGGTATCACAATACTCTCATGAAGATCCTGGTTGACAGACCACCAGCTCTATAGGAACTCCATCAGTCAGGGACAATCAGCCAGTCTACAGTGGGATACAGCCTGTCAGTAAACTTTTCTCTGACAGACTGGTGCTGAGGACATGTGGCCCATAAATTTTTCTACTAGGTACCCAATAATCAGTAACTCTCAATCTAGATGCAGTCTCCAATCAGCCAGCCACTGTCCTATATTCATAGTAACATAGCAGAACTGGAGTTAAACCTGCCTTTGTGCATTGAATTGCTCCAGGAGTTAATCCTGGAGCCCTCCCAGGAAGCCAGCCCTATCAGCATCTCAGGAGCAGGAACAGAAGAAGCAGCAGGGTAAAAAAAGGGGACACTAAAAGGCAAAACCTGATATATCAGCCAGTGCCCTTTCTCGAAAAAATAGAGACAGTAGAGTAGACAAAAAAAGATGAGTTGCAGTCCTGTGAGCTGAATGTACCTGCAGCTTGAGGAACAGTACCAGTGGGAGCCACTGACGGCTGACTTCAGAAGACTGCCTGCCCACCCCTTGCCTTAATTCCTTCCTGACTTCATTCCTTCTGCATCTATGACAAAACCAACCTACCAGTCCCATGGTCCTAGACGTGAAGTGTCAGACAGATGTCTGACACCTACCTGCAAAGCCTTCTGCATAAATGGTACCCAGCCTTGAAACAGTTAATGTGCCCATGACACAGCATGCTGTAGAGCTATTTGGTCAGTAAAAGGGCCAGCAGGGGAAGAGAAAACTCAAACCAGCAACCTCAACTCTATCTATCAGAATAGCCAGGTTCAATTCAAACTGCTCTACCTAGTTTTACATAATTTTCAAATTGCTTTCCCAAATTAGGTGCTCAAATTCAGTATTATTTATTGTGGCCACTACACAATAAAAAAGTCATCTCTCTACATTCAAGTTTAAAATCTTCCTCACAAATAACTCCAGACTACAAGTTATTTACACTGTCTAGAAGATGTTCAAGAAAATCTAAATCAAGAATTATGAACTTTGTTTTTCTGTATGCTAGCATCTGCACCATGGGCATTAGAAGTCACTCCCACTGACAGAGGCAGCTTTTGACTTGATGCAAGGCTGTACACTTGCTGAATGAATCTTGTGTAGCACAAGTAATTAATGTACCACAGCTTATGAACTACTTGTGTGAATAGTTCATCTGTTGAACAGTTTTGCTCAGAAAAGTGAAACTAGATAGTTTCAAATGTGAAAATTCAGGGAAAGCATTAACATTAATAAAAGAAAATGAAAGCTAAAGAGAAGTAGCAAAGGTTCATCACAAAGAAGGAAGACTTGAATAGATAAAAGAGGAAAATACTTAGGCTAAGGAAGTTCAAAGGAAATCTGTCATCTGAATCCTCGAGCATTTCAATGGAATTCTAATTCCTTCAGTTTCCTTGTGAAAATGTGTACCAAAATAAGAGGAAATGCTGAATGCTGAATCTAAAACCCTGAAAAGAAGGAAAACAATTTTTTTTTAAGTCACTCTCCTAATTATTTTGGTTTGCAGTGAGGTCTCAGTGTGTGCGTGTCCATTCTTCTTCTCCAGTTAATATCATTATTAATAACTGTTTATGAAGATAAAATAGGATGGTATTGTGTATGTACCTTTCCTACAGAATACATTACATGAATATTGACCACCTCCTGACACAATCTCTGATGTAAGTTAAAAGTGTAAAATTATTTCTGCTTGTTGACCAAACCATGGTCACGGAATGCAGTTAAAACATGGAAGAGGAAAGAGAGCTTAACATTTTCCAACATATTTTTAAAATACTCTGCTAGAATGGAGAACTATTTCTCCCACTTCTTTTTTTCTAGCTCTCCAAGTCATTCTGTGATAATGAAAGCATTACAAAAGAGACAGAGATTTCCTAGGAACTAAGACAACCAAGAAAATCAAGTATGTTAGTTTCATTGCTTTTCAGTCTTTGAAAGCAATCACAAGCAAAAACAGATTGTACATGCAGAATTACTGAAAGAAAAAAGCAGATGCAAATAAGTACAGAATTAAAGAATGAAGTCTTGTAATCTAACATTTTAGGGAAATGGCCTGAGGACCTGAACAAAATTTATGCTGTTTCTTAGGTGAAATTAGTTTAAAAGCCAAATTATCCATAATCATAGTGGACTGAACATGACACAAAAAGTATGCTAAAATTCTTTCTCAAATATTGTTGAATAAAATATGAAATTATAATAGTAACATGCTTCCAAAGTGTGCACACAGAATTTTAATATCTCAAATTCGATTTCCATCAAAGTGGTTTAACACCGCAGGCAGCTTTTTTGGAAAATGTCTCCCAAACAGTGTATACATTTATAAAATATATTTTACCTTTCCTTCCTAAGTACTTGGGAGATTAAATAAACACATGTATTTTACACTAAAGCAAAGTTAGAAGGCAAAATTAAACAGCTAATCACAGAGATCTCGGCAAAAAGGGAAAAGAGATGAACATGGAGCAGGTGAATATAGTTTCTAAATATAAAACTTGTGCTGAAATGTGGAGCCATATATCTAAAAAAACCTACGTTCAGCTAACTGCCCTGTTTATTGTTCTTGTTTGATGCGACACCGAGTCATTCACAAAAGACAGGCTTATTGACCACCTGGAACATCAGCTAAGCCATAAAATGCAATAACTGGAGTTTGAATACAAAATGATATCATAGCTTCAGTACTGGGACCGGGTGAAGTAATGCAGTCTGTGTTACTAGGAAAGTACCAAGCAGTCCGGAAGACTTACATTGCTACTGTGAAGCCAAGGCAGGAAAAAAGGACAGTATACCATGAGTTACAATTTCACAGCATGGCTACAATTTTGGCTTTTTTGTAAAAGTATGATGGAAAAAAAAATGATTCCAAGATTCTCAGCCTATCTCACTATTCCTGAATTTCTCCCTTCAGTTTTTTGAGTCAGCAACGAAAAAGCAAGTGATTAATTAGCAGCAAGCACGTTTTTTCCACAAGCATAAATATTGCCCATAAAATAATGTAGCTATCATATTCCAGCAAGTCTTCTAAGAAGAATATTTGGTTACAACATGTTTTCGAGTTATTCTTTCTTCATTATAGGGAACAGTGATAAAGCAGTAACACCTACATCTAATCCATACTTCACCTATTGTTAAGTGTAAGAAAAAAGAAGTACAGAATCTTTTCATTAAAATGATTCTCAGTATGATACCACTGCCCATGACTTGTGAGCAAGACCAGATGCAAAAAAAAGCATGCATTCACCAGTCTTATGGCCTCCCAACAAGGGAAAGTACAATTTATAAAGACTGCTTTGCTGCTCGTAATATTTCTGTCAAGTGATTGCTCTGTCAGTTTTACTATGTACATGAATTAGGTTGTTTTGGACAGTTCCTCACTGCTTCTGTGAAAAAAATAAACATAATCTCATGACACCAGTTAAAACTTTTATATATGTCTGTGTAAAATGTACATATAGAAAATGATATGACACCCAGATCAATTCTTATATCTTCTTTTTCTTCTAAATCCTTCTGTCTGTATCACCCAGAAATATTGTTGAGGCATAATAAGCTTCAAGGAGAGAAAACAAAAACGGTTCCTTGATGGGAACAGCAAGGTCTGCAACATCCTTTACAAAATAAATGTGTGCCAAGTACATCTTCAGGAAAATATGGTGATTATATGATGAATTTTTCAATGAAATTGAAAACAAATCACTGTCATTTCATTTTTCTAACTCACGTCTTTGAGATAGGTACCATTTCTTCAAGGAAAGAAGATATCGGCTTATTCCAATATCTATATTAACCTGAAATGGATGCTCACACATACATTTGTGGGGGATACTAGCAAGGAAAATTATTTTCTTTAGTAAATAATTTAATGTATGAGTAATGTATCTGTGTCTTTTGAAATCTGAAAGCATATCTGAGAAGTAATCTACAGAAATAATTATTAGTAAAAATATTTAAATATTATGTGTGAACATAGAAATCTGCCTCATACTTCAACAATGAATAACCTGTAATGATTAAAATACATTAATTCTGTGGAAATCCAAACTTTATCTTAACACTAGCCAAACTGAATAAATCAATTGCTATCATATACGAGTTATAAATATTTTTTAATTTAAATTGTAAAATTTGAAAATTTAATTTGTAATTTAAATTGTAAAGTTACAACAATAAAGACAATTTGCTCCTTTCCTATCACTAATCAGATATGACCAGCAATGTAATCTAAAATTAATTATTTATAAAAGAAATCAAATAGCAAAAGTCCAAGAAAATCATTGCAGGGGTTCAGAAAAAATAACTCAAAACCTGAACAATATACCCTTCAGAGGAACTGTACATGATGCACCTCTGATTAATACTTAATTATTTATTTTCAGTAAAACAAACTTCATTGACATGGGGCTAATTCTTGTTTCCACAAGGAGGCAGATTCAACACATCAACTAATGAGTTGCACTCATCAACACACCATATTTTATACATACTCTGGATTTCAGGGGCCATAAAAGATCACACCTTGTAAAAAATTCAAAGTAGAACACAAGAAATTACATACCTTGTGGTTGTTTAAGCAGAAGATGGAAAACTGATTCCTTACTGGTGGACTTGGATAGGACACATGCATTGAGATGAAAACTGGACTGCTCCTCATCTAAAAAAAAAATAAATAAAAATTAAAAAATCATTCAGGGGAACTCATTTAGAAGTCAAAATCAATTGAACTATTTCCCTAATAAAACAGCTTCATACACAGAGGTTTTAAAAAATGCCTTCTTAAATGGGAGCACATGGGCCTTTTTTTCCCCTTTGCTTCTTTGCTTCAAGCTTTTCTCAGTATCTTCCTTGTGACGAAGAAAAGTATAGATATGTTCTTCTTAAATAGAATTAACATAAAATAATACACCGTCAAGAAAACCCAAAGTTTAAAATGTTTTCAGTTAAATAACTCTCAAGATTACAAAATAAACTGATTTCTGGATAAAAAAAGTCAAACGGCCAAGAAAGCCCATGGTGATATGAAACAGGTAAGAGAAAGCTCAAGAGAAATGGGTTCAGCACCAGCAGTACTGCAACAGTAGCAGACAAGAATTGCTTTCTTCATGACAGCAAACAGATTACTTCATAGAGACAGAGGATTTATTTTGATTGTTTTCACTGATTACTGTCAATGTTGTGGAGAAATGAAAAACGACATAGGAAAAATTGGTTTGAAGTCCAATTTTATAAACAGATTTTGGAGCTGTTCAAGCAGCCAAAGGTGTCTTGCTAAAAGGACTGACACTTGCAGGAAATGCCCTGTAGGAAATATATCCAGCAGTTAACTCCAAGAATCTGAGCCTAATAGATAGACTATATCTGAATAATATGTCGCATTAAATGGTAGTAACACTGAATGATGAACTGCTGACAGGGAGATATGATACATGGGAATGCATCAAACAGCCAGGGGAAGACGGTCATTTGGAGTTACAGAACAAAGTTAAAATAGCTTTAAGGAACAGATCAACGAGTGAAGATGTTCAGGAAGGCAAAGAAAAGCTCTCCTGAAAATATCAAACTTCTTGCTTCTTGTGAGAAGAGAAACAGCTTCAAAATAATTTCACCTCAAAAATGAAGTTTCAGGTTTTGGAGACCAGTTTAGAGATTTAAAATGAAATTTGCAATCTATAGGGAAATACTTAAAGAATTGAAGGGCCCTTTCCAAATATTAAAAGATAGGTGCATAAGAAAAGCCTACAGACCCATTTTAATATATCAGTAAAACAACTACATTGCCATCTTTCTTAACCTGAGATACTGCAATGGCAGAGATGAGGCTATTGTGAAAGCTTTGCCTAGAATGCTAATTATTCTGAAGGAATCCTTTTCCATTTTTATGTCTGTGACACAAACAAGCTGAATACTGTAAATTTCCCCTACTAGAGGAGTTTACCAAAGTTGAAAATATCTGTTATTTATTATTTTTTATATCCATCTACTTTTTCAGCTAAAAAGTAGTTTTCACAGAATTATTACTTCATTCTAACACTGACTTAAATATATGCAATAATACTTATGTCCAATGTATTTTGCCTGAAAGAAAAATAACTGCATACTTGCCTTTGAGTATTTAGTTCAGTTACATAATAAAGTCAGAGAAAGCAGTTTGAAAACATTTTGCAATGCACATTCTAAAAAGTGGCAATCCTAGTTTGGAAATCTTTGCATGGAAAAAGACATGGCTAAGCTATTGTGCACATAACCTTACTTTGGAAATAAGGTAAGTTTTAATAATAAGCAATATGAGACAGCTATTTCAATGTGACTGTGCACACACCCTTACCAAAAGCAATCGTATACACTGCCACAGATATCAAGTTTGATAATGCAGATAACACTGGATTCCAGAGAGGAAACAATTTATCTCCCTTATCCAATTCCTAATTACCACTGTAGCTTTAATCTTTTATTTGATCATGGCCCTTCAAACTTTGAAGTTTGAAGTCAAAAAAAAGGTGCATTTCTTTCCTGAAACTTTGAAATACATTTGGCCCGTTGAAAACATGAAATTAAATTATCCGTGTCAACCAAAATAAAGCTTTACAAACCACTAATACTTAGGGACAATTCTTATACAGGTAAACTCTGGGGGACCTGGTTTACACTGAAGATTTCAGTAGTATCAGTTATTTATATCAGTTTGGTTGCTCCCATAAAGTCTTAGTAGAAATATTGTATAGTAGTGTTTACAGAAGAGGAGTAACATTCAACTTGAAACAACTGAACTATTACAAATGGTCGCTAAACCAACTGTAACAAGAGTTTGCATACTCTGTAGCTCTGATCATTGGCTCATATTGGGGAAAATTACCTGCTGTCAAATAAACATTACTCCCATGAATATTCTTAATATAGCTATGAATGCTTATATGAATAAGAGCTGCAGATTTAAGCCACAGCTATGCATTTAAATCCTGGGAAGAAAAACTTATTGCCATTCAATTCAGTAAGAAAACACCAAGTTCTAGGAGGTCCAAGATTTCATCCCTTCATCACAAATTATCAGATGGTGGGTAGTTTTACTTGCTCTATAATTATCCAAAACAAAGGACTGTTTGTGCTACAGTATCAGTCAAAATTCACAGAAAGAAACATTTCTAAGGAACAATGGTCTTGGGTTTGACAAAGCTTCAGAAATGCAAATGACAGTTTCAGAAATGGTCCAGCTATGACAATTCACAATTCATTTCTGTTTTAATTCCTGAACTATGCAATTCTAAACATAATTTCACATCTATCTAGGACAGAAACTACCTATGGAATGTTACTTGAAAACAAGATACAGATAACTTCTCTAATCTTCTTTAAAGCATTAAGTAAATCAATAAAAGTTGATGTTTCTGGTTTGTACACTTTAATTAGAATGCCCTATTTTCATTGTTGCCACTTTTAATTCTCTTAAGAAGCGACACATAGTGCAAAGCATGATTTTTAAAGATCAAGATCAATCAAACATTTCATTCTGCCTCCTGACTTGCTATTTTCTGTTGATTTCCCCATTCTGCCCCTCTCTGGCCTCCAATAACACCAATAATTAGTGTGACAGCACAAGATTCAATAAAGGAAGGGGTTCCAGTAACTTGCTTTAAAGCTAAAACATCAGCTAAGAGGTTTCAAAATGGTAGTAGCTTGGGTTTTGTATTACCCACAGGTTTGAGTGCTGTTCTCAGTGATGGATTCAAAAACTGTGAATTTGAGTTACCTGCTGACGGGGTCATTTTTACTCTTTGGATTAATGTTTCTCAGGAAAAAATTGGTTTTAAGAGTAAACTAGGAATAAATTAAGACTACTTTCTATTTCAGACTAAAATATTTGTATTTAACTAGTTCAGATGGAACGTTACTATTGTTATATCTGAAGTAATATTACTGCCATTCCTAATTAGCTTGTACTTTCCCAAGTGTGTTCTTGCACTGCTATGAGAGATCCTAGAGCAAAAATAGGCTCTTCATGTAAAAACACATTAAAATAAAGTGTAGATCATCACAACAAGAGTAAGAGATCTGGTAGTCTCCATAACTTAGGACTGTAAATGGTCTTGAAATAATCTTCAGTTTTGGACATCTCATTAATAAACTGATACAAGTAAAATAAACAGGAAAAAAAAATAAAGATAAATTTGTGGAAGAGCAAGTTCAGAACTACCAGAGTTCAGTTCTTGGTAGGTAATGTATTCATACTAGGATAACTGTCTCACCAGACTGATTAGCCTTGTGGGATGGCAAATTCATTCTTACAGTTGGAAAAAAACAAATTAAATAGCTTTTACTGTACACCGGGCTAACATATCTGCATTGCTATGGTATATATAATATCCAAGTTACTATATTAAAATACTACTTGCTTCCTTTCCAGGTAAACTATGTCTTGAGAACATGAAAGTTCAACTAAATATATGGGCCATTATGGAATTTATTTCCCAGGATATGTAAGGGCCATTAATACTAAGCTGAACTTGTGCATCCATGACTTTGCTTATAAGACTGATTTCTCTTCCTCTGGAAACAAGGAAATATGAATTACAGTAAATATTCCTACAGAGAGCAAATCACAACATGCACAACATGTCTAAAGACAGCTTGAATACATAAACTATTTTATTGTGATTAAAAACAAGCAAACATTATTTACAGGTCACTAGCAGGAACTGAATTAGAAAATTAACATTACATGTTAAGATGATTAACAAATTCGAGGCAGCTTTTAAAGGACAAGTGTGGTTTTACTTCCATAAAGATCACAGTACAAAATTTATTTTTTCAAAGAAAATTTCGTAATTCCACAGATCACAGAAACATTAGATCATCATCATGTCAGGTCTACTGATGTGTAAAGAAAAAGGAAGACTGCAGACTTCTAATGTATAAAAACCATCATCAGTCTTTCACTGCCTAAGCCAGTTGCCTCTGCACTGTCTCTATTACTGAAAATCTCCCTGGGGCAATTAATGTTCTATAGTTAGAAAAATGAAACTGTTTTCACTAAAAACAATGAAGGTTCTGCTAATGTTTCTCAGAACATCACAATTCACTAGGCTTTAATACCAATATTTAAACTCTATAATTAATTTCTGATAAAATTGCATTGTGGATAACTGTTATTTTCCATTATTTTGTGAATAGCACATTAGATGACATTCTTTACAAATAATATTTAGTAGTACTAGAGTACTGAACTGTGCTATCTGGCACTACATTTATGCTCAACAAGCCAGACAGTCTGCTTCTCATAACTGCTCTTTTTGTCGTACAAATCAGAATATCAGCTTGCACTTTACACTAGAATAAAACATGCTGCACTCCATCAGGTGCAATGGGAACCTTCATACCACACATGTAATACACACCTATACTTGGAGAAATTATATTATCAGTTACATTCTGGTTGCACAGCTAGTAACTCACAGAGCTTCTATAAGTGTCTGAGCAAAGATAAGCAGAAAGGGTAGATGGAATGAGAGGGGAAAATTCAAAGGTTTCACATTTTAGAAGGAAAATTGCATTAGAATCATAGAACCACTAAGGTTGGAAGAGACCTCCAAGATCATCAAGTCAACCATCAACCCAACACCACCATGCCTACGAAACCATGTCCCGAAGTGCCATGCCTACATGTTTTTTGAATACTTCCAGGGATGGTGACTCCACCACCTCTCTGGGCAGCCTGTTCCAATGCTTCACCATTCCTTCAGTAAAGAAATTTTTCCTAATATCTAAGTCAAACCTCCCCTGACGCAACTTGAGGCCCTCTCTTCTCATCCCATCACTTCTTACTTGAGAGAAGAGACCAACACCCACATTTCTACAGCCTTCTTTCAGGAAGTTGTAGAGAGTGATAAGGTCTCCCCTCAGCCTCCTCTTCAGACTAAACAATTCCAGTTCCCTCAGCTGCTCCTCAGGAGACTTGTGCTCCAGACCCCTCACCAGCTTCATTGCCCTTCTCTGGACACACTCCAGTGCCACAATCACAGAATCACAGAATGGCAGGGGTTAGAAGGGCTCTCCAGAGATCATCCAGTCCAACCCCCCTGCTAAAGCAGGTTCACCCGGAGCAGGTTGCACAGGACATCATCCAGGCTGGTTTTGAATATCTCCAAAGGAGAATCCACAACCCCTCTGGGCAGCCTGTTCCAGTGCTCTGTCATCCTCAGAGTAAAGAAGTTCTTCCTCATGTTCAACTGAAACCTCAATGCTAAATGTGGCCTCACCAGTGCTGAGAACAGGGGCACGATCACTTCCCTGCTCCTGCTGGCCACACTATTCCTGATACAAGCCAGGATGCTGTTGGCTGCCTTGGCCACCTGGGCACACTGCTGGCTCATA
>NW_009258539.1:3008945-3012744 GCF_000687185.1 Egretta garzetta | reverse complement strand
TGTTGTGGCCCAGGTGCAGGCCCCAGCACTGGGCCTTGCTGAACCTCATACAGTTGGCCTCAGCCCATCGATCCAGCCTGTTCAGGTCCCTCTGCAGATCTTCTGTACCTTGTGCAGATCAACATTCCTGCCCAATTTGGTGTCATCTGCAATCCTGGCTTGTATCCTGGTGTTCAGTCTCTTTTCCCAAGTAACAAGCGATTGGATGAGGGGAAATGGCCTCAAGTTGTGCCAGGGGAGGTTTTGATTGCATATGAGGACAAATTTCTTCACAGGAATGGTTGTCAAGTATTGGAACGGGCTGCCCAGGGAAGTGGTCGAGTCCCCATCCATGGAAGTACTTAAAAGACGGGTAGACGAGGTGCTTAGGGACATGGTTTAGTAGTGGCATGGCAGGGGTAGGTTAACAGTTGGACTTGATGATCTTAAAGGTCTTTTCCAACCTAAACAATTCTATGATTCTATGCTGCATGCATTGGTGTAGATGTACGTGAGCTGAGCTATCGATTTCACCCCCAATACTGGCATGTCACACCTAGGCTCCTCTCTACCGAACCTGATTATATCCCCTTCTCCCTTTGAACCTAGTTTAAAGCCCTCTCAATGAGCCCCGCCAAGTCTTGAGAGAGAATCCTTTTCCCCCTTTGAGACAGATGAACTCCATCTGTTGCCAGCAGGCCCAGTGCCATGTAAACATCTCCATGATAAAAAACCCCAACATTCCACCAATGGCACCAGCCTCTGAGCCACATGTTACTCGAGTGAATTTTCCTGTTCCTTTCAGTGTTTTTCCCTGCCACTGACAGGATTGAAGAAAACATTACCTGTGCTTATGATCATTCAACCGATCACCCCAGTGCCCTGAAGTCCTTTTGATCACTTTCGGACTTCTGTCCTCAACCTCGTCACTGCCAACCCGCATAACCAAAAGCAGGTGATAATCAGAGGGCTGTACCAGACCAGGGAGTTTCCTAGTAACGTCTCTAACCCATGTCCCAGGGAGGCAGCAGGCTTCCCTGTGGGATGGGTCTGGTCAGCATACTGGGCCCTCAGAAGGGAATCACCTACAATAGTTACCCTCCTTTTCTTCTTAACAGAGGCAGAGGATTACTAAAAATGTAAAGTTTACTGTATCTTCAGCTGCTCCAGGGATGAAGAGTTGATGAACAAGAGCAATTAGAAAAAGAGATATACCAACAATTTATCAAAGGACCTCTGGACTGAAGCTCTACCATTCATCATGTCAGCCACTTCCCCAAATTTACATTGCACTCTCTGTCATCATCCATGTCGTTAATAAAGGTCTTGAATAACATGGGGCCCAGTGCTGACCCTTGGAGTATTACATTCATTACCAGACAGCAGCTGACTGTCAAGATGTTGATCACTATCATTTGAGACCAATAGTTCAGCCAAGTTTTCAACGCACTCAGCAGTCTGTTCATCAGGCCTAGACTTCCTTAGCTTCCAAACAAGAATGCTACAGGAAACAGTGACAAAAGTCTTACTAAATCATGGTATATTATAACCACAGCTCCTCCCTCATTTGCATAATCACTTATTTCCATATAGAGGGCAATCACATTAGTCAATCATGATTTGCACTTAACAAATCCATTTGACTGCTTCTGATTACCTTCTTGACCTTCATGTGCTTGGAAATGGACGGCAAGTGGATGTGCAATTCATGGGCTACACAAACCACAACATTATGTATCCAGTGATCCTACCAGGGGCTGAAGTGAGGCTGATCAACCTAGCATTCCTTCAGTCTTCCTTCCATCATTTTTAAAAGATGGAAATTGCATAGCCTTTTACTAGTCAACAGAAACATCTCCTGATCAGCATGAATTTTCAGAGAGAACCACAACCTCACAGTCACGTTGGCCAACTCTTTTATCATTCTGTGAATTTCATCTGGACTTGTGGATCTGAATGTATCCAGCTGCTCTAAGAAGTCTACAGCCTCT
The DNA here is from genome assembly GCF_000687185.1 of Egretta garzetta. Taxonomy (NCBI): domain Eukaryota; kingdom Metazoa; phylum Chordata; class Aves; order Pelecaniformes; family Ardeidae; genus Egretta; species Egretta garzetta. The sequence goes on along the minus strand of NW_009258539.1, from coordinate 3,010,774 downwards.
TGCTCCCTTATGAGCTACCCATCTCCTTTTCAAACCAAGTCAGTACATGCTGTTTTGGGAGCAAGTTTTGCTTGTGAAGACTAAGGCAAAAAAAAAAAAGCATTGAGCACTTCAGTCTTTTCTGCATTTTCTGTAACTAACTGATTCCCTCCCATCCATCAATGGACCTATCTGCATTTTCCCTAAGCTTCCTTATGCAACTAGCATGCCTTTAGAGCCCCTTCTTGTAAGCCTATTCTTGCCCTGTTAGTCTTCACACTTGATGGGCTTTGGCCTTCCTGAAGTATGCTTATGGTACTTTAATATCTGCCTTTTGTTACCTCTTCTTCGTTCCACCTCATCTAAGTGTAGTACGAGGAATATGTTATTGCCACTGCTAGTAACAGGCCTTGGGGCTTTATAATGAGCCAACCGTGCAAAGCATCAGGGACTTGGCACACCTTGTTTGGACTTGAGCTATTTTAGCTGTAACAGTGCATAGCCAAAGTGACAACTGTTGTCTTATTTGATTCTCAGCTTCAGCTTAGTGATGTATAATTTTGTGGCATTACCCTAAAAAAAGCATACACTTTATGGTAAAGACCTAACAAAATAAAAGGTTCATTGTAGAACTAAACCTGGGGACCAATAAGAAAGCAAGTATAGCAACAGGCCCTTTTGGAAACATAACAAAATAACACCAAGCAGATCCAAGACTGAGAAGGAAGAAACAGGCATTTTATCAACATTTTCTTCCCAGTGAAGAATCTAGGATGTTGATAATTTACTGTGAAGAAACACAAGGTAGGTATGAGAAGATTCATATATATCAGTTAGCAGCAATTAGTATTAATTTGAACTAAAAGTATTAGTGGTCAGGGCCCTGAGTTAAGCAATGTATGCTAATTTATCTGTCCAGCCAGTAACTATCCCCCTCTGTAACCTTTTCTCCACACAGATGGCTGTAGCTGCCTGTGTTTTCAAGATCTGCTCTGATACAGTGCTGCTGTATAATCTGGTATCACTTGTGTGAAAGCAGCTAAGTTGTGAGTGAGTAGCACCTGGGGCTTCCACCCATTGGCTTGAGTTGCATCTCAACTCAGGCTCCTGCTGTTGGTCCTTGCCCAAGCTATGTCCTAGGTATGGTGTCTCTGGCCATACACCTGGCCAAGCCTAGCCTACTTGATTTCCTGGCTTGATCATGGACTTCTCGCTGTGGACTTGGCTGCCAGTCACTAGACTATTGGCTGAAATTGGTTACTGCCAACAGACCTGCTATGTTCTTCTCGTCTGGATATTGTGGGATTGCAGCCCTTGTCTGAAAGGCCTCTTCCAGTCTCGCTGTCACTTTTGGCTTCTGTCTCACTCTGTTTTGTGGAGCAGCCTGTTTTTGCTGCTCCCTGAGAGCTAGTATCACTGTAGTTGGACTGATAATCATAGAATAATAGAATCATAGAATGTTTTGGGTTGGAAGGGACCCCTAGAGGTCATCTAGTCCAACCCCCCTGCAGCAAGCAGGGACACCATTAACTAGATCAGGTTGCTCAGAGCCCCATCCAACCTGGCCTTGAATGTTTCCAGGGATGGGGCCCTCCACCACCTCTCTGGGCAACCCATTCCAGTGTTTCACCACCCTCATTGTAAAGAATTTCTTCCTTATATCCAGTCTAAACCTACCCTGTTTTAAACTAAAACCATTACCCCCTGTCCTGTCACAGCTGGCCCTACTGAAAAGATTTTCCCCATCTTTCCTATAGGCCCCCTTTAGGTACTGAAAGGCCGCAATCAGGTCTCCCCGCAGCCTTCTCTTCTCCAGGCTGAACAAGCCCAACTCTCTCAGCCTGTCCTCA
>NW_009258539.1:2925160-3008784 GCF_000687185.1 Egretta garzetta | reverse complement strand
GTGTCCCCCCGACCCAGGGGCAGGACCTTGCACTTGGCCTTGTTGAACCTCATGACGTTCACACAGGCCCACCTCTCCATCCTGTCCAGGTCTCTCTGGATGACATCCTGTCACCACTTGTATTTTGATTAAACCTAAAGCTTGGATTAGACTTAAAAAAGTTTTAGTGCCACATACAAGATGTATTTCTTTAGCCCACCTACATTGCACCGGATCCACAGCAGCATATGCTTCCTTTTTGTACGTTAGTCCACTGAGGAGGTCCCTGCATCACTAAATGGGTCTTCTGTTGAAATTCTCAGTATTCCAAAGTAATCAGATGATTCACTCCTAAGCTGTTAATAAATTTTCTGCAAAACTCATCCAGGTCTGATTATCTTTCTGTACTTTAGTGTGCAGAGAACTGAATAAGCTGAATCATCTCATGGTCATGGTAACCTAAGCTATACAAGTGACCAAATTTTTCTTCACTATCCTTTCTAAACAGCCTGTACCCATCCACAACCATGCTGCAATTGTGCACACTGTCATTGGCTGTCCCAATGACTGTGATCACATTGCAGCCTTGCAACTGGTCTGGAATTGCTGTTCTTCCTGTTTTGCGGCCCAAGCTCTGTGCAAATGTATGCAAAAATATTTGAGGAAAGAATGCCCACAAAACCTTATAGTCTCCTTCAATCTGTTCAATGTTTCCTTGGCAGTACAGGGAGTATAGATGTATGTATTCGCTGTATGAATAGCAAGGTGTAATAACTGCGAGGTCAGATAAGCCTTGGCAATCTTTTCTGCAGCATCTCAGATTTGAGCTCCAGAAGAGCAGCAAACTTCCTGGTATGAGATATTGTTATGGAAATTGGCAGGAAGCAAACTTCAACTACTAGCACTCATTGTTTCCTGTTTAATAGTGCTGGTTCCACTCTGAAGGCCCAAGATGCTCAGCCCAGACTCTTCCCCCTCAATAGATTTTTTTTTCCTTTCCTCTCTTCCAGAGCTCTGAACCTACTCTTTAGAGGAACAGCTGCAGATGGAAATGAGGAATTCCCCATTGCTGTGATTTTGTGTCTTCTTGATGCTTCTGCCTTCTTTTGGTCACACCAAACTTCTCAGCCTTGAAGGGTTTGGCTCTTGTTTCTTCAGAGTCTCTGCAATGATCCTGTCTATCTCTTGTCCATTAAACTTGATGCAATAAAGCTCCCGCATCTGGCACTGCAGGAAGTCTACCAGAGTATACATCTAACTGGTGAGGTCATTGCCATTCGTAGCACAGTGCCAGGGAGAAACCTCAAGAACTCCTGACTGCCTCAGACCAGGGTTGCAGCATCCACCCTCAGGATTTCCATTTGGATTACAGAAGTAATGATTGCACCATCCAGGGCCTGAGAGCAGCTCCTGTGGTGTGTTGTCAACATTTACACATCCTTTTCTACTATGAGCAGCACATTGGAGCCTCCTCTGTGTGCACTGAATGCTAACTGCTGCATCAACTGTCCTGTTACTGTGCGCAGACCCAGTCTGCAATGCTCCTTGCCACTTAAAGGTGCCTTGATGCCAGATAAGTAGAAAGCTGGACACGAGTCTGTTCCCCTCTCTACCAGGTCCCCTGCTCATCAGGTAAACTCTGGCATGGTCCCTGAGGTTCTGGCCATGATTCACTTAGCCTGTAAACAGTGGATCCATTGCATGCTGTTGCTTTCTTCACTGTTGTCCAGAAGAGAATACCAACAGAAACTCAGAATTGGCCTGATCATTTATATATGGAACTCTACTTTGTGGCAAATTTTATGAAAATATTTTAGCAGTTAAACATGGGAAAACTGCACTAAACCCTGCCAAAAAATCTTGGTCAGCAAAATATAGAACATTCAGTCACGAGACCAAAATGCTCTTGACCAGGCACCATTTAGGTAAAAGAATCTCTAAAATTCCCCATAAATTAACTGTATATGCAGCCTAAGCTGTATTTCTAATTCATATATCGGAAGGTGTAATTAAAAAGCATGAGTTCAATGCAACAAATAAACATGAGTATGTAAACCTGGATTAGCCTTTGCATGGGTTTGGTTTTGCTATTCTCTTATGTTTCCCGATCCATGGGGTCTGTGTCAGGGGCCACTGGAAGGTTTATCTTCAATTTTTGTTATATGTAGACACCAAGAAATGTTTTGGAAGCAGTTTTCTGATGCCACAGGTTATGTTGGGCTAGGTGGAAATTTAGAAAACCTTCTAAAGCTCTCTGCTTTACTCAGAGTGAAATTTACTCAGTGAAAGTGTAAATTTCAGTCAACAAGGAGAATCTGGGACTTCAAATTTGAGTTCTACAGCATTTGTGAAATCTCAGTATGGACAGTGACTTGGCAATCTTTGATAATTCTGGATCTTATACTATTTTTTCAAAGTATGTTTGAAAATATTGCTGAAACATACTTGTTTGGAAGGTCCATCAGAAAAAAAAGTTCAAATGTTTTGCCTTTACTGACTCCTCTAGCTATCTAGAATCTGACAAAATAATGTAAAATATTTTGGAAAATAACTGAGGAACAAACCCAAACCAAAACATTAGCTATTTGGCTTAGACATGCAGCTCCCAAAACACACCCCAGGAGCCTCCCATTGCCTAAACGCTACGGGGCAGGCCACAGCCAACAACCAGCTGCATGTATATATGAGGCTGTGTGACTTAAGGGGTCTACTGTGAACAGTTGTTAAAGGTTTGTGGTATTTCTTAGCTCCCACAGCACAGTCTACAGAGCTTTTCAGGGTGGACCTGAACAATACACAATATTCTGTTGCCAGGAAATGGAGTAAAGCAAATGTAATCAGATCCCACTCACAGTTTTAATGCAACACAAGGAGCTTAATTTCCCCCCCCCCCCCCCCCAAAAAAAAAATCTAAACCCCTGTACCTGTCAGCACAACATCTACAACCACGTTTTCAGGAGTTGGATTTTTGAAGGATATGATGACAGAAGAACGCTGGCCAATGCTTGCACTTATGCTGGTTGGTTCCATCAGCTGAGGAGGAAGACCAGTCCCCGAAAGGTAAAATATCCACTCTTTAAGCTGTAGATGAAACGTGTAATTATTTATTATTTGACATGTCAGATCTGTACATTTCAAGGTGTTTTGCCTACTTCTGTCTACTAGTGTTCTATACCTTGCTGTTTAATCTCTTGCTTTCTTCCTTCCTTCTTCCCTCAAGCTGTTACATTACTCCAAGTATTGCTATCTGGAAATCAGTAGTTCCAGTCTGTGAGATGTTCACATCTCCTCTTTGCATTTAACTTCTGTGCTACTCTGAGCACAGAGTATTTAACTTCCACGTAGCTACTCAGAGCTTCCAGTATAACGAATGGAAAGATGTAGATGGTTGCAAGAGGGCAGTTCAAAGCATGTGTATTAGAACATGAAGGCACATGAAGTGAGAATTTCTCTTCAGAAGACAAAGTAAGAAGGAAAAGGATTCTTTCATGGGACAGCAGTAGAATCACTCAAAAAGCTAAAATTGTTATTCCAAAGATAATAAAGGACATTAACCACTCTACAGAGAAGAATCAAGAATATTGGAAAGAACAAGTAGACAAAGAATATGACCACAGAGCAGAAAAAAATAAAAACATAATGAAATTAATGTGTTAATTTTGATCTTTTTTTTTTCAGCTTGACAGTAAAGTTGTCTGCCCCACATTTACTCTTTTAAGGTTATAAAGAGTGATGTTAATAATGCCACTCATCATGGAACCTTTAAAGATGAATGAGCAGCAAAGGTGAATGGTAAATATAAAGATACTACTATTATTTTAAGGAAAATGTTTCATTTGTACATGCATGTTTCTGCCTTTAAATAATAACAAAACAGACTAAAATCTAAGGCTTATTAAACACTGCTCAAAGCGACTCAGTGTTCTGTTCATTATCACTCAAAAAGGTATGCACCACAAAGAGGACAGAAAATGATAAATAAAATCAAAACACTATTTTCATTATCTGAAATAATGCATTAACTTCTGCTTAACATGTCTGAAAAAAATAAGGAAAATCTGTAATAAGCAGGGTTCAAAAATCTAACAACAAATCTGGAAATACAGTAAAAAGTGACTGATATATTGAGACTTCTCAGCATAAACAAGGATAAATAAAATGGCACATTGTATGTCTTCATAAAATAGCTTTGGACAGCAAAATTGCATGCCTTTATTATCATTTTATAGAGAAATATTAAATCCAACAAGAAAAAAGACATTTTAATCTTACTGAAGGAAATGTTTTGGTAAAAGTCATCCAAGGCTAGAGGATTTTAATTAAAAAAAAAAAAAAAAAAAAAAAGGAAGAACTGTTTATATACTGATGTGGAGACTACTCAATACTAGAAGTCAGAATATAAAAATAGATCCTATGTTTTGTTTAGGATTTAGGCAGTGACTTCTATCTCCTGGTTTGCAGAGACTTCTACATTTCTCAGAGTAATAATTAAAAACTGCCTCCTTTTAAAATTATATTTTATTTCATTATTGTTGACTTAAGCATGGCCTATAGCCTGGTTATGGTTACAGATTCACGAGCGGGAAGCTAGCAGCGCTCACTAGTCAGATTCTGATGGGAAGGCAAACGCTGCTGATATACAGACTTTAAAGCAGCACAGGTCTAACTCTTTGGTGAAGCCCCTTTGCTGGTCATAGTCGACAAGAAACTGCCCAATAGTTGCCAAGCCAGCATGCCATAACATTTGTGTTCCTGACTCATGTTCTTCCTTACCACATCAGCCTCAAGAAGTTAAATGTAAGCAAAAGGCTGAGCACACTTTGCAGGCTTATTTTGAAGGACCAGAACACAGGCATGAGCATGCCCGAAGACCATGTTTTCAGAAAGCTGGATGTGTCAAGCTATTAGTGGTCTACGCTGGCTTGTTATTGATACTTTGTGCTTCCTTACAAACATAGTAACAAAAAAAAATTTTTTTTTGCAAAACCCTTAATACAGAAGTTATGAGGCAATATTAGTCTAACAATGCTTTCCAGGCCCACTGTAAATTTCTGTGAACCAGCTTGTTCATAGCCAGTAATTTTACATTGAGGTACAGTGCGGGGACGGGGGGGGAGGAACGCACGTGTCCATATTTTATGCAGGTGAGCTGTAAAGATCAAGCTTGAGCTTTATTGCTGAAGGCTCACTGTCATGGTCAGCAAACACTAAAGACTGTCACTTCCACTGATTTTTTGTGGTTAACAAGAAAATCCATTTTGAACCCCATTGCTTCAAGTGCTGAGCACCTTTAAAATAACACGCTGAAACTTTGTCAAACTGAGCAGCTAAAGAAGGAGCCAAACAAAATTAACAGTCAGTCTGGAAAATAAAACAAGACAACCAAAAAATTATACAGATTATGGGACAGGCCTGCCCTGCCTGACCTGCAGTTACTGCTCCTCACTGACCCACTTTGTGATGGAGCTCAAGATAATGTATGCTCAGTGCAAGAGATCAAGAGGAAAAAAGATTAAAAAACCCAGAATCCTAAGGCAAATAATACAAGATAGGATCTAATTTTGGGCTCAGTTTCTCTCTAATATTACTTACTACTGTTAAATGCTCTACATTATACATGGATGCTAGCAATGTGGTAGAAGAATAGATGCAGAATACAGAATAGAGTACAGATATGTTAGAACTCTGGGTGTGGGTTATGTTCAAGCTGACCTTTCATGCTGTCCCAACAAACTTAATTTCAGATTTCCACAATGATTAGAGCTAAACTCAGATTCACTTTGTGAAAAGTTTTTCATACAGGTTGAAACCAGAAACAAATGAAGCAGGTAATAGCACAGAGCAGTTTCTCGCAGTTCAGCAAAGAAGCACAATCAGAAATAGTTAAGGTTTATCCTGTAAGTACTGTCATTAACTGATTTTAGATTAGTCAGCTATTCAGGTATCAGATGGCTTAAAGGTCCATTCAGACATATTTAATCAGAGAAATCAAGGGAGGGAAATCAATGTCAAGGTGGGGAGGGTTACATTAAAAGTTGTTTGAGGCAACCACCACTGATGAAAAATATTCTTCGGGTCTTCATTAAAAAGGGCAGTTATATCTGTGCAAATAGTCACTGTCAGCTATCAGTATAACAATTAGCAAACTAAAATAATCTGGGATTAATTTAATAAGAACTGTAGTAGTCAAAATGAATGAAAATTCACAAAATGCAAAAGATTCAGGCATGAAAAGAGCACTAAGAAATTACAGAAGTTATACCAGTATATTGAAATGGTTAAAGGGGTCCGGAAAAAGCAGTGAGAAGGATAGATACTGACTAAAGTTCACTGCAGACAAAAACTTGGAGATTTGCCATTACTTGAAAGGAGATACACTGGATGACAAGATTCAGGTGGCACAGTTCAATTTGTTCCTGAAAGGTTTAAATGAAATGTTGTATTGTTTTATTGGTTCTGTATTTGGTGAAGAATTTATTTTTTCTTTTTTAAAATATAGATAAGATTTCTGTGTACCATTAGGATCCAGACAAGATAAGGACATCCTGTCCTCTTGAACTGGCATTGGATATATACCATTCATATGAGAATTGCTGTCTCCTTGCTTTTATCCTTAATAAATATTTAAGAAAGAAGATCCTGAAAATAAATGCTGTGCTAACACCACCTACAAATAACCTGTCTGTTCAACATACTTTATTGGGGAAAAAATTACCACATCACTTCCTTCACTATTTGTTTTCTTCATCTAAAAGAATATTTGCTTTGCAGTATTATTTAAAACACTACTGAAAACTCCTGGTAGCACTTAACTGGAGTAATTCACAGATCAGCAGGCTATTAGGATATCTGAAAGTTCAAAAAGAATACAGAGAGGACATTGCACAGAAAGCAAAGACTTCATTCAACCATAGCTCATGTGATGAAATATCATTTACATCATATTATCAATTTTTCTTTTTGTTTCCAGTTGTAATTTTTAATCAGCTAGTAGGACATGTTGATGACTCGATTCTTTATTTACGTGTTTCTCAATTAAAATTAGAAGAATTCACAAAGAAAAAAATGTCAATAAATCTACAATGCTCAAAGTAAAAACCTTTTTCAAACAAATGGAAAGGAAGAATTGACTTTTTCAAGTGTGTGACCTTCCAAAATTCAGATCAGATAAAAAAATGAAACAATTTAATTTTGTTTGGGGTTGGGAAAAACATTAAGAAATTTAATTTCAGAGGTGACAATGCTAGGAAGTGCCAGTCTTCTGGTGTTAAAAACAGCAGAACTAATTACGAAGAAAGCTAAAATTATTCATTACTTATTCTAGCTCCTGGGCCATTATGCCACATTTTAATATTGTAAATAGAATATTTTTTGTGTAAAACTAAGTTTAAAACAAATTATAACTTTTGAACATATTTGCATTTGTTCTTTCATTATGCATCCAGACACTAAATTTCAACTTGACCTACAGACCAAAACCCTTACTTATATGCCTATTAAAAATGTTATCTAATCTGAATTCCAAATGTTGTGGACAGAAAACATAGTATCATACCTGTGAACATTTGAAGGTTATTGATGCCTTGTGATTACCTCTTCCAAGGGCAGACGGACAGAATTGCACAGGTACTTCAGTGTTGGAATGAGGAGCAACAATCAGCTGTACAAATACAAGAAAGAAGCAAAGGAAAGAAAGGGAGGGAGAAAAATCAATTTTTTTGGATTCTGTTTCTGTTTTGTGCTTTGTAAAGACAGTGTTGCTGTTTATGTGATTAATGTGTTCCAGCAGATGCATTCTCTCCTTGCAGCAAGCATAAGCTCCTAAGGCATCAAGTGTATTGCAGTAAACAATCCTAGTGGCAGTCACTGCACGTTCATTCCCCAGAAACTACAGAGCTGGTGTTACAGCTCGCTCCAAGGACATGGACAGCAGCTCTCACAAATACCATTCAAACATTACTTTGGTGTCTGATCATACTGATGACACTGAAAGGTTATCACATTGACTTCCAAAGACACGAACCGGCTTATAAGGGAAATACATCATAGATTTTAATAAACTAGTGCTTTGTATCTCTTCCACTTACCTTTATCTAAACTAACATTGTAAATGATGCTGCTAGTTTTCTCTTCATCTGAAGTATACTGCTTGAGTCTCAAATGCACAGGGAAAAGCAAAGTAGCTGGCTACAATAGGGTCATACATGTTTTTAAGAACTAGATAAGCAGTGAAAGAATAGGATTATGAATAATAAAAATGCTCATGCATTGAGAGAATGATCAGCTAGAACCACTGAATACACAATTACCATGCCTATTTTTTTAATTTAAAACAAATTACTAGGCTTTTGATATCATACATGTTTAAGTAATGTTTGCATGTAAGAAGAGAGAAAGAGGTAATTGATTGGAATTATGGACACTCAAGCTGTAGTTTATAAAATTAATATAATTCATAACTAATAAAGGTCAAAACAACAGGAAATGTCAGCACTGGAAGAATGGGCCTCTAACAGGCAGTGAACAGGAGTTATTAAAACATTCATTTTTGTTCACTGCATTCAATGGTTGCAAGATGCCTGACTGCACCAATGAGCCCTGCAACCTTTTCCCACCCCAGGAGTTTGACTGCTTGTTCTCTGGTGCTTGGCTTGGGGCTGAGGAAGGCTTGAGCTTATGGCACAGCACGGCAGGGACCTCCACCAGTAGCCCTGTCCCACCACACCCAGAGACAACGCACAGAACTCAAACCGCTATTTTTCTCTCTTGGGTGGAAAGTTTTAAAATAATTCATCAGAATATTGCCATAACAGTTTATTGGTTTGAAAACATTAACTGTCTTGTCTATGGGGGCGCCAAGGGGAGGGGTATTGCATTTTTTCAAACTTTAAAAATTTAATTTTACTATTTCCACTGCATGACAAAAACCATTTCTGGAAGCGTAAGTAGATGGGTCTGACACACAGCGCATGCGGCTCGCCGCTCTGGGCCCGCTCCCACTCGGCTGTTACAGCACCTGCACCTCCCATGCGGGGAGCACAGCGCTGCTGCGTCGCCCACACTTCACAGTCTCGTACATCCCGTAGGTGAGCGATAACTTGAAAGCACACTTGCCGCCAGCAGTCAACTGCCACCGTCCCACGCTTGTCACCTTTGCAAGGCTTCGGTATTACCCAGAATAACAGACCTAAGGGAGACTCACCTCCCACAAACCACCTCCATCCCCATCTGCCCCACTGCCCAGAGTTCATTTAGCTGTTCATCATCTAAAAGGAGGCTGAACAGCTCATTTCTCAGTGTGTTCCTGGGCATGCTCAGTATCCAGAGACCTTTTTTTGAGATTTTTTACTTTCATTTGCAGTCTAGTTCCTACCTACTTTGTCCAAATCAGCCAGCCTCATTTATCAAATGAAGACATACAAATGGAGAAAGAACCTTAATGAATACCCCCTCCCAAATACTTTTGAGCAAAATGAAAAAGCAAGGTAAAGACAGGTTGTCACAGCATAATCAATACATTAAAGTAAAACCACAATTTTTAAATTTTTAGTAATTTCACTAAGAGATCTAGATTATTTGGAATAATAGCTCTCCCGTAAAGATGGAAACAGACTGGAATTCCATTTTCAATAAGCATTACTTGACATATTATCATTATGCAGAAAATGCACTGCCACAATGAATTTAAATAATCAACATGGAGTTATGATAATCCAGCAGACTGCCTGCTCTGAAAGCAGAAATGATTTTTGTTTTTTACATTATAAATCTGTTTTTAAAAAATAATTTTATATTACACAGTATGATGTTCTACTGTATCCAGAAAGTAATTTGTTTTGAAATAAAGAGCTGGATAAAAAAAAGAACTTATCTTTTACTGAAAACCAAAGATTAAATTGCTTTAAAAACTAGAATTGAGAAATAATGCTAATGCTAACAACATATTTATAGAAGGTCATATTTTGCTACAGTCATTCAATAAAATATGCTGAACTTATCCCATTCCCTGCCTTTCATTTTGTTTACATGAACAAGTGTCTTCTAAGATACTCATGTGAAAGGGAACTGGTGTCTTCATAACATCTCAGATATAACTGTTCAAATACAGAAACTGAGTCTGAAGAAGACTGAGCAATTACACATGCATTTTTCCTGTTATAAATCCAACAAAGGAAGGAAATTTTTCATTAAATCTAAAAGTTTATTCTCTACCCTGTACAAAACAATACTTTCAGTCATTAACAAACTAATAAAGCTTGCACAGAGAGACCTTGAGACTGAACTCCTCTCTGCCAGCCCTTCTTTATTAAGTTATTTTTCCTCAATAAATACTGTGTTTCATAGCCGATCAGGATGGAAGACAACTTCAGGAAAAAAGTTTAGCCTAGTTATGAGCTGGGAGAATAGCCAGCTGAAGACTTACAGTGAAAGCATGTTTCTTTTTGGCAATATAGATGATCCCATTTGTTAGAGGTTTTTTGTACATTTAAGTTACATCATAAATATATGTGTATGTAAATACAATAGACATACATGTGAAAACTGTCCATGTATTTATATAGAGGGAAAGAAGCAAGCTGGGGAACATAGCATTACTGATAATTGAGAATTTTCAGCTGTTAAATACTGAACATGAACCCTTCTCTACTAGAGATAAAGAAAACTGTGGTTAGGAAAGAAACACAAAACTCAACATCCCAATGACTGTTCCCCCAGAAACTCCTAATGGCCTATATGCTAACAAAAAACAAGTTCCAACTTTTAGAGAATTTGGCAGCATTTGTAAAGACATTAACACATACAGTGTAAGGCTCACAAGAAGGGAAACAAAAATTAGGCATAACTTATTAAAAAAAAAAATAAATATGAAAATCCTTGAAAACTTTTATCAAATTCTTGAAAGAAAAACAGGATGGTATATTCCATTTAAAGCTGTTTTAAGATACAATTTTAAAGCTGCTAACAAGACACATACACTTTTCTCATTGTCATCAGTTTACCAAGAAGTTAATGGAGCTGCTTCTAATTTACATGAAGCTGACAAGAGATTTAAAGCCTTCGAATTTCATTTAGACTTCATTAAGCACCCAGAAGTTCAGGAATACTTGAGTGTAATACAACTGGACCTCAAGAAAGCCTATTATTAATAATGTTAGTACTTGAAGTTGAATCAGATCTATAGAAAATAATCCCTTGTGGTATTTCAGTAATGCCTTCTGCTGCAAACTGAAACCGGAACAAATTCCCACACACATGGAAGTATGGTAAATATGATATCTGAATTTGTTTAAATTCTGAAATATTAGTCAAAATTTTGGTTAACATTTTAGGCAATTAATCTCCAAGACAGGTAAAATTTTCTCTGATATCTCTGTTGAATCTGATTTATCTAACATAATTCAGTGAGTGATGAAATTAATTTGAGATATTTTCTGACTGGCAGCCCAGTATCTTCACCAGTTCTACATCTTAAATGACATAAGCACAAATATTGATAACCATATGAAATGTTAAAATCACTGATATAGAATATGCAGAATTCTAAAATGACTCTACTAATTCTTTTCAAGCATTTGCTATCTTAACTGTACAATCCCATCTTCAATCTATTGTTCTAATAATTTGCACTTTATTGTTGCATTTCCTCTCAGGATCGCTCAAATCAGAATTTTTCTGCTGACAAGAAAGCATTATTTGCTTTAAAGAGAGCAGAAACTTGAATAGTTAAGTTGGGAAACTTCTTCCACATGTCACAAAGACATTGAAACAGTCACCAATATAAACTAATACCTGAAACACAGGTTACAATTTATAAGAACAAGCAGTATTCTTTAGGAAGTTTAACACAGTGCTGTATGGACACTAAACCTAGGATGCAACATATTCAGGAGAAGAAGCAGGTATTTAAATGCCACCCTCTGCCTTTGTCATCAAAGCTGTGAAGGAAATCGTATTACCTCTCCAAACATGGGTCTGCGATGGAAGAAAGAAGTTCAAAAAGGGACAGATACATGAAGTAAATATTAGGTAGTTGCTTAGAGCAAATTCACCAAACCTACCCTTTAACTGGAAGAACTACTGTAATTCACAAGGAGCATTTCAGAATTCAATGCATAAATGATATATAGGACTGAGTATTCTATTAAGAAGAAAAGAAATAAAGAAAGAAAATTATTGCAGTTAGTGTTGAACGTGTCTTTTCCTAAGCAATGTAATGTAGTTATTGGTGATATGTGAATCTCTGGTTATAAATTAGGAAAGCTGAAAGGAGGAGGTTTGTGGTGTTTTTTTTTAATTTCCTGGACAAGGTAACATGCAATCTCCAGGAGCAAAAAGTCACTATAATTAAATCTAATCCAATTCTGTGCCAATGACCTAAACATAACAAATATATTGCTCCTACATGATTAATATAGTTTCCATCTATTATGTTTCTTAGCTCTTATTCAAATACCAATCGATGAAATTATTTGTAATAGCACCTGTAGAGTTTTAACGTAATATATGAAGATATGTTAATATGCATGACACAAAAGACAGACTAAAATAAACACTTTGTGTTTTATACTTTTAATTTAATGTAATACTGTGTATGCAAAATATAGGGCAGTTCAGTAAATAGGTGTGATCTCCTTTAGCTGTTATCTTTAGAGCCTCTTTTAAGAATATTTGGTCTTGTACTGCTATATTTGAGGCTGAAAGCTGTTTCATTTCTGAAAACCAAAAATGCACATATGACTTTAGAGCAGTCCCCTATTTTTCCTATACAATCAATTTTCTACCTTCTCAGTTTTATTTTAGGATCTTACTAGAACATTCCTCTCCTTTCCTTCTGACCCTTATACCAGCTCTGGTGTATGCCCTCCCTGTATTATCTTCCTCATGTCTAGAAAAGGTGCAATTGACATTTCTTTCCTTTTCGCAACAAGTTTCTTAATTTTATTTTTTTCACCTTAAAGGTTCTATATTAATGTCCTAATAAGAGGTCTCCCTAAACCCTCGTGCCAGAGTCTCCACACATCTATCTTCCCTTTTCTCACCTCCCCTTCATAAGAAGAATAATATTTAATAACTTTGATTGTTAATAACATCCAAAGAGTCCTTTACAGGACCTGTACTATTAATAAGTAATCAATAGTCAATCACAGATATTTTTCAAAATCCTGACCATCTAGAACTCTACCCAATCTCAATGAAAATATGAAAGTTGAGCTCTCAGTCCTTGAAAGGACAAAAATGTTAGGCAGCAAGATGGAAGGTCTTTTGTGATGAAGAAAAAGTATCCTACATAATAGTAACAGGATGAAGATCTTCTAGCAGAAATCAGTCTTAGGGTAAATGTAAGTTTGGAGAATAAAATGGTTCCAGGTATTTGCTTGAAGCTTCCTTGCAGCTAAATTGATCAAATTCTTATTCATAGGCCCTGCAAGTTGGTTATAACTGCCATGATTATGAGATATTCTTATATTAACATATTATATTCTTATATTAACATTTTATCTACTTACCTAGATATTTACCTACACATCCTGTTGATTCTTAGAAACTTGTGAAGCTTCTAATACAGCTGGTTTGTTTACAGCTTCTCCTCCTAATATCTCCTGAATATTATTTGCAACCAGCACTGCAGTCCTTCTCAAAACCATTCCACAAAGTGTTCCAGGGAAAACACATCTATACTTCAGCTTGCATTGCTTTTCAAGTTTGTTTTCACCCTTAAGCTACAAAATTTCTAGAATACATACCTATAAAGCTTCTAATCCTTGAGACTTTTGTGTATTCTGAACCCACAGTACGATACACAATTCAGTATTTTGAAAAGAAGGCTCTCTTCTATGACTTCTGTGAAAACACAGAAATCTTACTTACAGGGTGTTTTGGATCAGTCTCAGTTGAAAAATTGCTGGGATTGCTGTTAACAATTTCCAACTCCAGAGTTTCATGTGTAGGATTAAAGAGAGGTATGTACAGACGAGCCCATCTGGAAAAAATACACGTATGCAAAGACTATTAATTACAAAGCTTACTCCATTGCATTATTTATTAGTCACTTGTTTTCATTCTTGAAAAATTACTGGGTTTAAAATAAGAATTATGTTTTATTGCATCAGTATTTTTCCACTAGTACTGACACATACTTGAAAACATTAATTGATATTATTAATAATTACTAATAACAATAAAACCCAGTAGCAATAACCATTCCAATACTGGTGTCATTCATAAGGGCAGAATTTGTCTTGCTGTACTTCAGTTGCCAGGAAGTTAGTTAAAATTAATTGGTTAAAAGGACTATCTAGCTCCCACAATACTCAACAAGGAGAAAAACATTTTCAGGGAGAACTGGTCTTAATGTAGATCACTAAAATGTGAAACCACTTTTCATTGTCTACAGGAGGAGCCTAGACTTAATGCCTTAAACTTGTTGTCTAATTTTTAGATAGGAGGATGTGGAAATGAATCCTCGTGTCTCTAATATGACAGTTTCACATTTATTCCTAGGCTTCAATTTGCAGATTTATGGCTCCCCTTTCTTTCCTTACTTTCTGCAGATCTAACTAGTCAAATAGATAATTCAGAGTGCCAAGGACAACAAAAATTTTGATTCCAAAAAGTAACATAATTTTAAGTATGTTTTTTTACTCTGTAGTCTATCCATGGACTCAGAGTCTGCTTCAGGAAAAGCACTGGACAGAAATTAAAGGTAATCAGATAAATGATACTTGTAACTCCTTTTTGTCTAAGCAATGGTTTACTGGAAAAGGTTGTAATTAAGTGGTGTTGCCAATAGCATTTGATTTAGTGCTACTAGGCAACCATTCCTCTTGATCATCTTGTAACCTTGAGATCTCAAAACAGTGTTCCCCATCAGCCATTTCAATGGAGGTTCTGCCTGCTTCCCTCCTCTTTCTTCCTCTGCATGGGCTCAAAATCTGTTTCATTTTATACAGTTGTGTTCATTATAGCATAATGGTAAATCATTATGTTGCACATGTAGATTATGTATTTTAATGGGTATTGTGGCTGTCCCAGAACAAAGATTGGAGTATGCTAATTGCCTAAATGTTGTGCTTTAAATCAGCTAGCACTCTATTTTACAGTCTGTCCTTTATTTTCTAATTAAAGAATAAATAAACATGATACCTTCAATAGGGAGCACAATTTCCAAAAGAATTCATAACTCCTCTATTCTGATCAAAATAATATATTATTTGCCTTTAACAAAGATATATGTCTATAAATCACATTCTCATTATAACACCAAGGGACACAGAAAAGAGATTCAAGGTGAATCAGTGAAAACAGTAAATAAGAAAAGTTTGAAAAATGAGATACATATATTGGTTTTGCCACAATTTATCTCCCTAATGGATATTCCCTCTAGTCAAAGCTGTGGCAGGTCAACTGCTAGATTGCTCCACATATTTATCCTCTGGAAAAAATTAGTCAGTTAATCATGGATAAATCAGTAAGGAAATAGCAACATTCAGAAGAGAAGGTATTTCAGTCAAGCTTTATGACTGTAACTTCAGACCTTAAAACTTGCATGCAGGTGGGCTCCTTCCAACATGTGCAGTGATATAAATCCCCAGCAGCTGAGTGGCAGACTTGCTTTTGACTAACACTGTCAAAGCATTGTATCACTGAGGTCTCAACAGCAGAGAGTAGAGAAATACCAGGAAAGTTTCATACAAGAACCTCAGATTCACTTGATAATTCCAATTTTTTACATTTGCCAACTCTAGCCTTTACTTTTTTGTCTGGCCTTTTTCATACCTAACACTTTGTCAAAGGGAAAACTATGTTGGAATATCTGAAATTTCAGTAAACAACTATTTGACTGTTAGAGGTTCTTCAAGTGATCAAAATCCATTAAGAACCTCTGCTACCCCATGCAGACTGACTACTGTGGTTATGCTAGAAAAAGTTGTTGCATGTGACAGTAAATTCAACTGACTCATCTTCAATGACTCTTGTGTGGAATAGCATGGATAAATGAAGATGGAGAATATTAAGAGAAGGTTTCCTTGCTTAGAGGCATATACTAAAGGATGTGTTAAATCTACCTTGACAGAAAAAAAAAGCAGATCTGACTGTGATAAACCCAGAATGTTAGGGTCTCTGAAGAAGGATTAAAAGATAAACTGTTAGAATTTGTTCTTTTCTCTTTCAAGAACTGCTTAGAAATTGATTCTAAGTGTATCAATGGGTTCCTGGCTTGTAATCCTGTTCCAAGTGATGTTTCAAGGACACAATTTTTAAATTTTTCAGACTGATAGCAAAAAGAATGCAGTGAGCACATAATGGAAAATATTATTCTTAGGAGGATATCACACATGATAATGTTTCTTCTGCATTCAAGGAAAAGGTAGTAGAACAGAAGTTAGTCTTTTAAAGAACTACAAAGCTTCACCAACCAGAAATGCTTGAAATATTTTATGATATTTATAGCCCATGTCTCTGAAAGCATAACAAGGAAGTACACCCATTCAAAAAAACCCCAAATTGATACCACATTGTCCTGGTTCCAGCTGGGATAGAGTTAATTTTCTTCCTAGTTGCTGGAATAGGGCTGTGTTTTGGATTTAGGACTAGAGGAATGTTGATAACTCACTGATGGTTTAGTTGTTGCTGAGCAGTGCTTACACCAGTGAAGGACTTTTTCAGCTTCCCTTGCTCTGCCAGGTGCACAAGAAGCTGGGAGGCAGCACAGCCAGGACAGCTGACCCCAACTGGCCAAAGGGCTGTTCCACACCATAGGACATCATGCTCAGGGGGAGTTAGCTGGTGGGAGAGAGATCGCTGCTGGGAATGGCCTCAGCATCAGTCAGCGAGTGGCGAGCAATTGCGTTGTGCATCTATTTTTTGGTATACTCTCTTACCATTATTATTATTATTATTATTATTCCTTTCCTCTGCTGTTTTATTAAACTGTCTTTGTCTCAACACACAGTGTCTCAACACACTATGGGGGGAAAGGGGGGAGCAAGGGAGCAGCTGTGTGGTGCTTAGTTGCCTGCCAGGTTAAACCATGACACTTTCTTAAACAAACAACACATAAATGTCTACCTGCATTGCCTTTACATATACAGCACACATTAATGCAGCCACTTTACTTGGACTATCTCATCTTTTCAGCAGGTAGAGCAATTCTCAGTAATTTAACTGTAACCTCAATGCCATCATCGACTGCCACTGTCCAAAATTTTACACTTCAAGAAGAGGACATCATGCTGATGGCACAGTGGAAATACATTTCTGGAAAAAGGGGAGCGTTGAGGGAAATAACTGAACAAAAAGCAGGAGACTTTATGGAACCAAGAATATGGCAGATAATGCAAACAGAAAAGGAAGACGTTTGTCAGTTTTGTTACACATTTTTTTAATATATATAAAAAGATGTATGAAAGAGACTACCGTTAATTTCCTGTTGTACATTACTGTTGTTGCTGCTGTTGCCAATAATTAAACTAAATAGTACTTCTTTGTTCTTCTACCATGATCTTCCCAGGGCAGATGTAGATGAGTTCATTTACATATGCATAGGAATTACAACATGCTTCTACTTGTAAAGTGAAAAGGAATCTCATTTGAAAAAATAAAACATGGAATTCAATGAATTTGAGATGATAGTTTTGACAGGCAGGCAAGTGTTCTACTTAATGGAGCTAATCCTTTCCAACATACTTTTTATTTGCAGTAGGAAAGGACGACTTGCCATTCTCAGCCAGACCACTTGCACATGTAGTTCACAGGTTGTGCATATTAGAGAAAATTATGAATGTCAGGTAGTCTGAACGAAAAGGTTTTAAGTTATTGCTAACAGTGTCAGTCTATGTAGTAGAGAAAAATTACTGGTTTTTAGTCCAGTCAGCCCAGAATTTTAAAGTAAAAACCAGGAAATGGACAGCCCTACTGATTTTCTTAGAAAAACATAGCGACAAACACATTTCCAGTTAACCGTGGTCTGTGCATCATATATAACAGCAGAATATATTCACTCACAAAAATTTAATCAGCTAAAATTTGATGTTGTGCTAACAACATTTTTGCTCAGTCTGTAATGTATATTAATTATAGATTTAGTCAAAGATAAGGTATACAGAAGTAAGTGGAATTTAGCATTCAAAACAGTACTGTGTCCACAGAACCTACAGAACCTACTACTAAGCCAAGGTAATAGGTGGAAGAGCACTACTGAAATTCTGGCATTCTCAAAAGCCTTATCCTTATCCAAATGATTTCTGCCTTGAAAGTCAGAACTGAAAACTATGTTATCAAAACATAAGATGAAATGTTGTCGAAGGAAGACAACACTTGGGTTCATTGCTCTGTCTGCTGTAAGAAGCTCGTTTTCTTAACACTTGCAGAGTTCTAACCATGTCTACCCCCCAGGAACTGCAGGACAGAAGTTGTATTGCTTTGCCATTTCTTGAGAGGTTAAAAGAAATTGATAACTGGTATACAAGCATTTGTAAAGCAGGACTGTCAGATATATTCCTAGTTCAGAAAGAGAAAAGAAACAGAAAATAAGCAAACCTACAGAACTGTATTACGGATCTTTATGATTACGTACTGCAGTATTTTCAGAGTAATTTCTATATAAAGACTTCAGAGGAAGTCTACATATAGGCTACAATTGCATTTCAATTGTTTTTCTGCAAGATGAATTTCAGCTATCTGCACATATATCTATGAAAATTATCTGCAAACTGCTATAGTACATATACAGCATTATTCTGGCTTTTTGATGTAAACTCTTCATATGTTTTCCATGACACTTCAAACCAGTGACCAAGTTCAGCACTGTGAACTACATACTTACTTTCCAAGCTCACATTCTATTTCAGGTAGACTAGTTGGCAATGGTTTCTCTACAATCAACTTCAGCGCATACCAAAACTCGCCAACCATATCTGACAGGAATATGACACTAAAAACAGATACATAAGCTTAATATGACACAGCTTTTATGCAGACAATTAAAAATGTACAAATTAAAATATAGGAAAAACCTAGAGAGTTCAACACAGTGAGTTCTTTAATTAGCTCCCAGCTTTCTCATATCACTTCTTTCTGCTATCTGAATTCAACTACCCAAACTAATAATAGTTGTAATTACGGATGCAACAAAATCATTTTCGGCTTTCTTAACTTTTTAGCAAAAAATGTTGTTTGTTGGGGGCATTTTGGTTTGGTTTTTTGTTTGTTTGTTTGTTTGTTTGTTTCCCAAAAATACAACTCAAAAGCATTTTAACTGCTAACTTACAAGAGTAAACTTTAATTTCATTTCAATGTCACTGTATTCGCTTTCTAGCCAATTTGAAGTCAAAGGACAAAAAAATAGAAATATTATTCACTGATTTTGAAAAGAAAAATCTTTTCAAATCTAGTGATGAAAACTGAGGAATAGCTATAGACACATTTATATGAGCATGACAGAGAGATATGCTTCAAAGGAATATTCAATATACTGTTTTGATATACAATCAAATGTTGTCATGACTGAAAATTGCCTGCTGCTAGGTGAGATATGTACAGCAGTATATTTCTGTGACAGACATTCTAACACATTCCTATTGCAGATCTCTTTTTCTATTTTTTGGTTTTTGAGTCATAATAACATGAAACCAAAGCACTGTAAGCATATAAAAACTTACATGAAATGCACTATGCAAACCCATGACCCACTGAGGACCAGTTCTTGTTCTAATTGATAGATAACTATGTCTGTTCCATGACTTTATGGTTCCACACTATCATCTGTGCCAACAGAGCCTTTAAAGTGAGCACAAAACAGCTTAGGAAAGAATCATCCATTTGAAGAGGTACACCTGCCATAAACACTTTTATAACACTTCTTCCCAGCTGCTACCATAGCAAAGGAAACAGAGCATGGCTTCAGAAAAAAAGATAATAGTGTGGATGTAATGTGGAAGTACTTCTGTCCAGCTGTAATTGTAGTCCTTGGGAGCTATTGCAATTTAAAGCAGCTATTAGACAGCTTTCTAGTACAGTACTGCATAATAGTATTCGATATGTACAGGTGTGTTTTATGTCATCTTCGCATATATTACCCTAAGTTCCAGCCTACCAATCAGCTGACCTCAAAGTTTTGCCAGTTAAAATAAACCTTTTGTTTATTACTTGGAAATTCTGCACTTGAAAAATGCCAGAAATATTATCTGGTATGAAAAAAAAAAAATGAGGTCTGTTCTTTGCAGCTTCAGAATGCATAATTTCTACAAATTCCCACAAAAAAAAATATTTACTAGAGTGATAACAGTACTCATTTTTATAAAACAGTATTGCTAGAAAGCTGTATTGTACAATGACACCTGCCATTATTCTGGTCTTTGGAAAAATCAATACAAGCAAATTGAACAAAATTTTAAAATACATGGATTTTGGCATTGTAAATATTGAGTCTTTGAACACAGGTCACATGTCTCTGCCCTCCTCATAAAACACGACCTCAGCCTCCTCATCATCCCCATATTTTTGCCAGTCAATTGATATGACTGAAAAACAGGGATTTGTTTTTCAATAAGCCCTTCAGCCAAATAATGCTTTGCCAACTAAATTCCAGGAAAATGAGCTTTGCAACTCTGCACTCTTCAACTACTTGCTGAACTGGCTTAGCTGAAACTAGGACTAAGAGGTTATCTGTCTTTGTATTGCTAATTATCACACCTGCACGGTTTCATTGGGATTTCCAACGTAATGAAAATTTTGTAATTTAAAACCTTTCCATCTTCATTTATAGATCATTGTTAATTAATGGAAGATTCTGAAGCTAAATGGATTTATGTGAGGACTGTTAGAGGGTTCTTCACCTGGTTTATGTTGTTATGGTTTAATTCTTCCACAGAAGAAGAATGAAATAATGATATTCCCTTTATGGAACTTACAAATTTACAAAACTAAGAATTCTTCTGAAGTTTTCAGAGGAGACTTCTAATATTATGTAAATTTCTAAAACATTGTTCACCAAATTCTAGTGAACTAGAATAACTAGGAGTTATTCTACTGCCTGATCAACACTTTTTTTCCCTCAGAGGAAAGCTGCTATTTGGGATGCAATATATTTAAAGTTGGGATTTTTTAAATTCCATTTATTACTTTTTGTGGGTTTTTTTTTACGTGATATCTACATCAAGTGAAGGAGGTTTCAATGAAAGTAGTTCACTTATTAGTACAAGAGCCACAACCACAAGTATCAAAACTCTGCAATTTACCTTCCATCTGAAGTGCCAACAACAGCTGGGGAAAACTTCAGTTGATACAGAAATGCTTGTTTGGGTCCAAGAGTGATAGTCTTTTGTCCACAAAGTGACTGATTCTCCAGCACCACAGTCAGCTGGAGAATTTTATCTGCAGGATTAGTGATGGGAATATGAATTTCAGTAGTATCCTAGAAAAAAAGCCCACAAAATTAATTATGAGCCATTACACATAAAAGATCTTTCTCAAACAAGTGTAAGATGCTTACTCATGTTTTTCACTTAGGCAAAAACAGGCTGCACCTTTATTTGATGTGTGAACTAACCCAAAAAAACCAAGAAATTGCAGCAAGAGATATTTCAGCCAGTCTTCAAATTAAAAACTCTTTCATTCCATAAATAAGGAAAAGTTCAAGGGTTCCTGGCCAGTCTGCATTCTAACAAACTACTTTACCTTCCAAGATATGGCTGAGGCTTGCCAAAATACACCTTACAGGCAGATCTGGTATAGTCCCAACCAGATAAACCCTCTGAGCCATCTCCCAACAGGTAAGCACAGACAGCTGAAAATTTCCATTTTGCAAGGCAGCAAATGATTCAGGCTGAATTCTGCAGGATCTCTTCCTCTTAATTTTTAAGTTACATCATAATACTTGACATTAAAACACCACCACCACAGTAAACATTCCCTCTCTTGTTCCTTTTTGCCATTTCCCTTGCTGGTGGTCTCCATATCTTTCTGTTTAAAGCCTATGAACACTTCAGGCAAGGACCATCTTTTCTTGACCATGTGGAAAACATGGCTACTATTAAAGATGCATGTTAAATTCCACTTACTATAATAAAAGGCAACCAAACCTTGGCCTGTTTAGATAAATATGTATACTTTACGTGTGGAATATCTTTAAGATGAGCACGAATTGGGCAGAGGCAGCTCATTGCACAGCACCTACACTGCATTCCTGAGCAGCCCTTGAAACTCCATTATATTTTAGCAGTGTTCTAGTGACCTCCTCCTTTGCTGTAAGGTTAAAAATGTGTAAATCCATCCTATATATCCTATGTGTGTAAATATCAATACACTTTATGAAGCTAAACACTTTAAACAGACAGAAAGGAATATATTAATGAAGGAAGTCCACCACCACAATTCAGGATGCATACTTGCATTTTAAAATAAGTATGTTCTAGTCATATATGTTTACCTACATAAAATATGCAAAATCCAAAATCAAATATATGTCTTCATTTCTCTGTGTCTATATTTATCCCTATTTTGGTCTCTTTCCTTTGCTCTAACAAAACATTTTATTTCAAAATGCAGAGGGTTTTTTTAACATGTGGTGATTTGTTACTCACAGTAAAATTTTGCCATATACTTTTTGTAAAAAGTAAATGATTCAAATTGCAATACAAAAGGAAAAAATTATAAAATATCTATTAAAACTAATAATACACTAAAAACTGAACAGGAGATACTTCACAACCCCATACAGAGCTGCCTCACTCTGCTTTGAGCTCGCCTATGATTTGGTAAATTTCTGTATATTTACATTTATAGAAAATAACTACTGGAACACACATAAAACATATTTAATGTTCTACAGATGGCAAGATTACACCAACAATTTAAATCATTCAAGTGCATTGCATCAGTAAGATGGGATTTAAATTTCTCATAAAATATTTTAAGGCTCAGATTAATAGTTTTTACCGGTGTAAACAAATTTCTCAATCTATCTACCATTTTATTGCTAAAGGCTTCATAACAATTTTATAGTAAGACATCTACATGCTGTGTTGAAGGAATACTTTTACAGTATAAAGGAAATACTGGACTGCTTATTTAGGAAAAAAGCAGCAACTATCAAAGAAACCTTTGTAACCTTGTACACAAAGGAGATTTTATATTGCCAACATTAGCTTAATGTCAAAGAATCTTCTCTTGCCAGTATAAAATGAATAGCTAGGATTATGTATTTCCCTGGAATTTCCCAGGAAATTTCCCTGGAATTGCTATAAATGTTTCAAAGATTTGCTACTTCATGGATGGTAATAAGAACAGGTATATATATATTAACAGAATGTATATATTGTACATTTTGAGGCTTTAATGGATTGTTACAGAGGCATAGTACTTGGATAAATAACAAAACACCCATGCAATTCCTAAGAGTATTATTTTTCCTGAAGGTACTATTTTATCAGAAAGAATGCAAAAGAATAACATCATAGGAAAGTTCTGAATGCATTTATAGTCATTAATTTAGATCCACATTTTAGTGTTGTGGTTTTTATAAATATTTTGACAGAGAAAAATGTAAAAGTTGAAAAAAGAAGATAACTAATTTCATTCCTCAAACTGCGTCTTGTATCAAGACTGCCAGTGCCCAAGATAGAGACATTCTGGTGCAATATGCCATAGTTTTATTCCTTTAGAACTTGGTGTGATCCTCTTCTTGCCCAGTAAAGGTCATTTGAAATCATTTAATATAAGGTACAATAAAATAAAATGAAATGTAAATATGAGATAAAATTTATTCTCTGTGGAACTTGAAAAAACAATTGACTGCTTACACTTAATCCTGCACTAATAGCCTGAGCCTACGTATAGGAGTAATACTTTGTTACCAAGATTTTGCTTCAAAAGATGCTCACCATCATCAATTGATTTTTTAGATATGCCTGCTTGCTGAAATATTTTCCTGACATATTTTATAACAAAGATTTTATCATCATCCATTCTCTACATCCTTCTTTTAGCAACTGGACCTAAAGGATTTACTTCCATAATATGTAATTTTACATTTTATTAACGTACACACTGCACTGAACTATCAAATAATCCTCCTCCAACTTCAACAAAGTAGCTTATAGGAAGATGAACACATTCTAAAATTACTGTGCATAACACTTCTCTGTGTTCAATCTTCAGTTATGATCCTATTCTAATCATCATCACGTGTCAGTAAAAGGACTGTCTGGCCAAAGTTTCTAGGAGACTAACTACACCTCTTAATTCTTTAGAACAGTTGTTTTCAATTAAAATCTGGTGGCATTAGGGAGATGATTTCACATTTGTTTGTGTCTTTTCCAGTCCATGGACCTTAAGGAGAAAGCATGCATACTTCCTACTGAGTTTGCCAGGCTATTGTTATAGAAGCAAATTTTCAAGTCAGCTAAGTGCTTTTTCCAAGTTCTTTCAAGTCAGGAAAGTTATTTTGATAGGTCTGGTGAGATAACGCAGGGGAAACTCTTCTCTTTGTGGGTCCTTGTCCAAATCAGTGTTCTTTTAGACTGACAAGTAACAGGTGCTTTCTTTCTCTGTGCTGCATCAGATGATAAGCAGGAACACAACTGGTGGCAATATTCTTGAAAAAAACAGATCTTGGCCCTCTGTATTCCGTAGGCTCAAAATGATCAGAGCTTTCAATGTCACCATCAGTGTGTCTATATGTCAGTAGGAGGAGTTAGTCTTCTGTTGTATTCTTATTATTAATCAGTTCCATTTCTTGGAACAAAAGAGGCTCAAGTGAGTTGATCAGCACAGTTAATAACAGTTTTAGGGCCATGCTGAACATAGGCAGCCCAGTTTGGTCAAATTAGTTTTAGAAATCAGAGCTGGGTCTTGAACTGCTTGACGCAACATGCCTCCAACACGCACCTCACCTCACCACTTCTCCTCTCCACACATATTTCTATTCCAGACCCACACGTCCCCACTCAGCCGGGCCTTTCTCGCATTGATAATTCAGGCACATGGAAGTCCTAACCTCCTCTGTCTTGAGGGGGTGCTTCCTAGTCACTCATAAGTTAAGGGAGCAGATCTTTGTGAAGTGAATCACCTCCCTTACCGTACAAGCCCTTTTTTTTTTTTTTTCAATTTTCCCCTCTCCATGATGTAAACTAATTGCCAAGATAACCCTCTCCTTTCCATGTAGGATTATGATGACAGAGAATCACAGCATTGTCATTGTCTTGATAATGTATTTTCCCATTTTACTTGGCATATTTTGCCTTAAAAATATCAGCTTGCAAAAAGCCACCAACAGTTCATCAACAGTTAAGCCTTTATCAGAACAGCAAATTGAACTACTCGAAATCTAGTACTAAACACCTTAAGCAAATTCTATATTTGTAAAACTTGCTTAGTAAGGAACCCATTCTTATCACTATTACAGTCCAAGGAACTAACTAGAGAAAAAAATGTGCACAGGACATTTAATATCAGAGGCTAATAGTGCAATGAGTTTCAAGCGTAAATTTACATTTAAATTTGCAGATAAAAATCTCACTGAATTGAATTTCTTTTAACTGAATTGTGCATTAGTGCCTAAGTAATAATGCCTTAAAAGACAATACAGAGATTATTAGTTCATAAGTTATGACAATAACTCTAAGATCACCAACTAAAAAATACTACACTGTTAATTTCTTAATAAGGACTAGATATTGTACCAAGCAAACAAACTGGGAAAACAATATTTTGCAATAGATGACTACTAAAAATGTCCTTCTGAAAATGAAGAAAAGGAGGGGACTGCAAAAGCATTATATTCTGAGACTGAAGCTATCTATGACATCCTCAGTTCCACCAAAAGAAAACATGCACAGGGAGAAACCCACACCAAAGTGATACTACAATAATTTGTAACACATATAGTAAAAGCTAATGAACTAAATCATATGCATATGTTTGGACTTCAATGAATCCCAGTTTCACCATTTGTATAATGTTTCTGCTTTGGTATAGACAGGTAGAAGAAGTTGTAGCAAAGATGAGTTGAATTACAAGAGAAATGCTATATTAAGACAATTATAAAAAAAACGTACCTGAGAAGGGCATACAGACTGACTCAAAGTCAAATTAATATCCCAAATTCCCATAACAGAGGAAGTAATAACTATGCTTACATACTAATGAATATTCCTTTGCATTTGAAATCAAGGCCATCTCTAAGTCCATACAGACTGAAGCTCAAAAATTCTCCATCCTCCTGAGACCACAGGCACATTTCCTTTTCAGATCCAGCAGTATGAGGTGAAGAAATGATCAATTACAGCTATTTTCACCAATGTCTGTCCTGAAGGTTGGCACTTTCAGTTGCCTAGGCCACCATGTACAGTAACATGGCTTATCAAAGCTGAATTATGTTAGAGAGCGCTACCAAAAATTATAACACTAGGTTAATCTTTTCCATTACCACAGCCAATCTGAAAAGAGATATCTGCCACTGCATTAATGTAACAAAGGACCAAATTAATCTTCAGAGGATTTTACAGGAAAATCATTTACATCTACTTTGTGAACAACATTTTTGGAAAGCATGACTCAGCAACTGACAGTTTTCAGTACAGCTCCTATTCATCATTCTTATATGTCAGTTTGCTGTGCAGGTACATGTAATGTATGAGGTGCTAATGGTGGAAAACATAGTTTGAATCAAATAAATAGATGTATTTACAGTCCTTGTTCAATAGGACTATTGTGGATAGCTGACACTTCAGTAAATCCAGGCTGCATCTCTCAAAAAGAGGCATTTCTCTTCTTTCAGAATATCCTGTCTCCTTCACAGACTGTCATATCCACAATGCCAGAACAAAATACTTTAGGTCAGTATCACTCAAGAAAAGCACTAGAAAGTGCAACATTTCTAAGCTAGAAATGTACTGCTCTTAGATAATGAAGTCAAGAGAGCTATCAGATATATTTTCAGAGAGTTAGTTGTGTCTCATGGAAAGGTAATATGCACTTCTTCTTCAAGCATGTAATGACACAGAGGTACTTGCCAAAAATCAGCCTCAGAATATTGACAATCACCATTTGTAACTAGGAGATGTAAAATTTAGGATCCTTTCAGTTTCCAAACAGCTTCTGATATATCGGGTACACAATTAACAAACCCTGACTTTTTCAATCCTTTCTCTCAGATCTAGACTAAATCTTATCCACAGAAATCTTTGTGAATGTCAGTCAGGTTAAGTATTTAAGCAAATCTTTGTCACAAACTTATTTACCAAAGTGGTGCACTATTATCCCTGGACTTTGAATGTATACAGAACTACAAAGTTCAGCTCCTGAGCTAATTGTATTCACCCATATAGTGATACAACAAATGGTTAGCTGCGATTATTTTCTGCTGGTCTCACTGACTTGTTTTCAAATGCTATATGAAGTTACAATAGTGCCGCAAATTCAAAATTCCAATAGATTAGAACAGACTTTGGAAGGCTTGGTGAGTGCTGATGATTTCTGCATATTCATAATGAAGTCAACAACAGAAACAACAGGATTACTTCCAGGAACTTATTCTAATAGCATTTAATTTACTCTAGTAGACATTGAAACTAATATTTTTACCATGGGCATCCTGTCGTAGTTTGAAAATTTGATGTGGTGAGGTTAGAAAGGTCCTTCTGAGACTACAAACATGATAAAGATTATGTCAGTGAGATGCTGAGGTATCAGCTCTCTCAGAACTGATCAGGAAAAGGCAGTGACCAGCACTGCTTGTATTCCAGTGCTTCCAAGACTTTCAGAAAGACTTGTTAAAAATAAACTTACAGCCACCTATCAGAACCTAATTGCACTACAGTAGAATAGAAGTAATTACTAATTTTTACAATACTTCCATCAAATTTAATTATTCCTGCCACACGCGTGGAAGCAAATATTCTAGTATGGGCCTCCACTCCCAGCTCATGCTGGTATGATCTAACTAAAAGCACTCCTTTACTTTTTAAAACTAGCAACCAGTTCTTATAATATTTCATTTTATTGAATTTTTATGACCATACTAATGAGATAATTTACATCTCAGCTACACCACCTACCATCAAGTTTCTTAATCAGAAGAGGTAAAATGCTAATTAATTTGACTGTCTTAGATGTTGCCCCTACTGTAACTATCTTATTCTGTAGGTCTAAAAAGAGATTTTTAAGGAAGTGTGTTTCTTTGCATTTTAAAAGACTGATACCATAATTATCACTGGCACAACACATATAGAAGTAGAGATAATTCTAGAACAAAACAGAAATTGTTAGGGCTTGTACTGAGAATAACTTTTTCTCCTGAATTTTCCAAGAGTAGAAAATTACAAATAAGTTCCTATTGACAGGTAAAATGTCTTGGATAAAAACCTTTTGTCTCCCAAATCCTAGACACTTGGTTTTTTAAATCCAACTTTTGTTTTTAGCATATCTCTGCAGTCTCAGGAGCCAGTGAGTATCAGTATTATAACATAAAGAGAATTTCTTAAATATTCATAGCTTTTCTGAAAACAGAAATATACAAAAATCTGCAGGAACAGTCTCTATATAGTTATCCTGTTCTATGCCTTACTATGACTTGAAAGAGCAGATAAACTTTAAAAAGAAAACATCCTCATTGTTATTTTTTGCTACAAGCAAAGTTAACTTCTAAGTCCTTGAAGTTTGCTCACAGATTACTGTCTCAAATACAACAAATGCTGCATTATTAATTATGTCCTCCATATGTGACATACTAGAGGTATCTGTATTAGCAATCTGTCCCAGTATTCCCTTGGTATTTACTCTAAAAAAGTAATGCGTAATGCAAGTTCGCTATATCACAAGCAATGTTTATTAATAGTATCAACATCAAAATATATATTGTTATTGACTGATATCTCTCACTAGAACCTCTGAAAGAGCTAAAATTAGAGCAGTCTGAACCAAGGCCCACCCTTGTACTTCTCTGGGTGTTTCAATGCAGTCCCACTAGTTCTGCTGTCACCCAGAAAGCAGCTTTTCCCCTGTATGGGGTGCTATAGAAAAGATGTGGAAAAAAGTGTTTATTAGAGAACCACGGATTTATGAGTAAGAATATAAAGCCCTTTAAATACTGATCTCTCCATATTCCTGTGTGCTCAGGTTTGAGTACCTGGCAGATCATCTTGTGAGGGAAAGGACTACTATTACAGTCACCTGAAATATACTTTTTTTGGCATATCCAAGCATCTAGACATGAGCCATTATTTCATCCTATATCTTTTATAGAGTAAAAGGTATCCTCCTGAGACTTCAATTTTAAAACTTGGGTAAATATCATAACACTTCATAAGTGTTTCTTAATTGTTGTACTCATCCTACAGTCACCATCTGCTGTGTATGGATCGCACAGAACAGACTGTTGCGTTCATTTTTCTAGAGACTGCCAAAACCAAGGAGGTTTGAAGGTTAGAAAGAGCTGGGACCAGCAATGGAAACACCCCTCCTATTCTTAGATCTGCATGTAAACATCTTGCTAGGCGTGAAGACTGTGACAGTGATCTTTTAAAGTCACCACTGAAGAGTGCAGAAGCAATGCATTTGGGGCAAGGATCTGGGAGCCATTACCAATGGCAACACTGGCACAAGTTTCAACTCAGAAAGAACAACTCTCGTGGAAGTGGGGGCGAGCAGCATATGTTTCAGAGTTACATTACCAACTTTTGTGTACTCGTGTGGCTGTCAGAGACTTGAGAGAAAGAGAGAAAAAGAAAGATTTGGCAGAGAATAGGCAAAACTATTGTCTCTGCACTTATGCAGAAACCAAACTCAATCCCTTCCAGGCATTTGGTTTTATTAAAGCAGAAACTAATAATTCACTGTTCAAAACAGACCTTGCCCTCTGGCTTATCTCCTGCAGTACAGATCCTGCTTGGAGTTCACATATTAGATGCTTCCTCTCAAGACAGCCAATACTATTTTTCAAATATATGGATGGATTAGAAAGTCTCTTCACTCAATGAACTAGCAATATACACTTAGCATTTTCTCCATAAGATAGATAACTGCTAAAGAGTAATCGTGCTCATAGGAATAACTGCCAGCCTTTTAGACATTTTACGTGAAAACTTCAGAATTGGCTTACTTCTTGACCTCTGTATACAACCTGAATAAATCCATTATTAGAATATTTGTGAGGCAAAGTAATGGTTACAGTTCACTTTTTTAAACAATCTGAGATAATGAAAGTGAACTTATCAGCCTAAATTCAGCTTCTGTACTACTGTTCCCCGTTAAGAAGTCCGCAAGAGAAACAAAGTAAAATCCAGTAACTAAATTTTTTTTTAAATTGTAAATTGTTACAATGTTGTCAATGGCTGAAGATACTTACTAATTATCAATTCGTAAAATTAAAAAAAATATGGTTGTTTTCTCTGCATTTAGAACTAAAAATACCCGCAAATGTACAAACAACCTATAATAACTGGAAGTGTTATTTAATTAATGAATAATTAATATTCACAAAGAAAATGTAATTTGATTTTTGAAAGCTTCCTGTTTTCTCAGATGGTTCCTTTGAACTGTTAAAATTCTTTGTAAAGTACCCTTTCTAAATCACAGAGAAATATATAAATGAATAATTACTGAGTACACATTAACTATCTCTTTCCAAGTGAAATAAGTAGTGCTAATTTTTACTCCATATTTCTCTCAAACAACTTTAGCTGGAATTTGTTCAATAGAAATGTAATGCTGGAGGGAACCAATTGGTTGATCTTTAGGTTACTTTTATACAAATAGTTCTGGAGATTAAGCTAAAGTAGTCTCTATGCTCACAAAGACTTTACCTTCTCTTTGGTCTTCTAAGATTTCAGTTGCAATGATCTTCAAATACCTTTGTACCAGGAATTAAATGAAGCAGAAAATTCATTTGAAAAGGGCTGAAGAGCAGTGTTCAGACAGTAACAGACACTGGTCCCTCCTTTCTGGTGAGGATGATGATTCAGCAAGTGCCAGAGATATGTTCATATTGTCTCAATTACATAGTCATTCCTTACTCTCATGCAAATAGAACAGGAAAGATCTGGATTCCTTTTTCAATAGGCCAAACCATCTAAAATAGGTGGGATTTTAGCCTATAGTAAAAATGTCAACTAAAATCGCATAACTTAAAATCAGTAATTCCTGAGTTAACGGCATTTTGCAAACTTCAACACAGCATCTTTTTCGAATCAAATCTGTAATCAACTAATTTTATATACTTACTTGAAGTTTCTGATTCAGATATTATTTGAGAATGTATGTGTGGAAAAATTTGTTGCTCATGGTAATGATGTCATTTAATTATCATTTGCTGTTTCAGAAACTGTGTATTATCCATAGAAATCCAGCAGAAAAGAAGAACAGGTAGCTGCTTCAACCCGTGTTCTAGAGATGCACAGCTACAAAATTGTATTTGAATTTCACTCCAGCATTTTTAAATAGTATTCTGATCACGGGAACACAGCAATCTATTTTGGAGAAGCGGGGATATTGCGACATTTTGTAAGGGCAGTAGTACCCCTGCCAAATTAGTCTTAAGTAAAAGATACAGCTTCCTGTTGTATAGATGGGCAAACTTCATAGGAATGCAATGAATAATAAAGATCCATTCTTCCTTTTTCTTCATATTACACAAGGAAAGCAGTGAGTTCTCACTACTTACTAATTCACATTAATCACTGAGGGGAAAAACAGTGGCAGCACCACCAATTTTCTTGGCAACTCAGAAGAATGGCAGGACAGGTTTAAAGGTTATAGTTCTGCAGAAAAAAAACAAATCACAGATCATCACTTGTAAGAGCCTCCAAACATAGTGTGAAAATTTATCCTTAAGATTACATTTTTTGGAGAAATTCTCACCGTTCTCTTTCAGGCTCCTGTCACTGTTATTTAAAAAGAAAAACAAAACCCCCAACCCTACAGAGTGTATATACAACCATGTTTTGTCTTGAGTCAAAAATCTAGCACAAGTTCCACTGATTAGAAGGACAATAATTACAGAGGCATATCCAGGGAACTGAGTTCAAACACTAAGTTTTCCTTTCAGTGATGTTACTTTAATACATAATTCACTAAGATATACAACCTATACTCCAGATAATTAAGTGAGAAAATTTTTTAGAAAGGCCTTTTCCTGTGGACCTGCTGTGTTTAACAGCTGAGCAAAAATCCCTCTTGTTTTCATTCATAAGCCACAGGGCTAGCGACAGCAGTTATGGACTAAGTGGCATAGTAGTTTAATTATACAAGGCTACTTTCTTTCTTCACTTGACAGTTATTTTTCATATATATGACCACTCATCTAGCATGGATGAAACACCCCTCTAATTACTTGGTTTAGATCTAACCTTACATTTTTGTTCAATGGGAGTTAGTGACAGCTCAGCTGTCATTTTGTGAGCTACATTAGCTCCCTGCTGTTATATCACAGAACTGATTCATGCATCTGTAGGGAAGAGAGGAGGGGGTTAGCAGCTGCTATATATTTATCAAAAACTTTCACTCAGATTCTAATATTTCTAATAATTTACCCTCTTTATGATAACTCTTTTTTTTTTTTTTTTTTCTTTGTAATGGGCTATACAAATATGTTCTGGTCTGAATTATTTGCCAAACTGCTTTTAGTTAGAGTGATTAATAATTACCACCTCCCCAAATTTGTTTCTCTTCCACAAACCATGCTGTCATGGTTCTTTTACAGAATGTTACTTTTTATGCTACCAATTGTTATGAAAGCATATTCCAAAAATTGGTCTTAGGGCATGATTCATAACTTCAGCTTACTCAATTTCTGAGGACATAATCCAGTATTAGTCACGTATAACAACATTCAGATTACAATTTAGTTTAGGATTTAAGAAAAAATAATGTACCACAGCTATGAAAACAGTGTGTCACTGTCTTTGACTGCATAGTTACATAATTGCAAAATGTTCTTAATTACATGCTGTTTACTTTTAACTAAATAAATAATGTAAACATTAATAAAGGAGACACTGACACACAATTTAAGTTCTAATTTGGATCTACTTTAACACTGGTTGTGCTTGTAACAAGCTCTTTACATTATACTTTTCGATTCACATAATACAGTTCCCACAAAATGCAAACCCCTGCTAGAATAAACATGAGACAGGTTTTTTTGACAGGAAGCATTACAACGATTTGGGTGCTATGCTCTATCTGTATTATCATGTAGCGAGACACAAAAGAAGTAGACACATAGAGCAAAACAGTTGGTGGTGAGGACCCAGCATCCATGCAGTATGAGAGCCCGTGAATGTTTTGCTTATGAGTAATTCTGTTTTGCTCCCATGAACTTAAACACCTATTAATGGTTGAAGAACATTAGAAAAGCACCTGGAAAATATTCCCCAGTTAAGTTACACCCAAAAGAGATGCATTTCATATACTCCAGGATTGCTATGTGATATAAATCAAAGTACAGTAAATGGTGATGATAAGCAGAAACACACAAAAAAACACTCTGTTGCTGTGAACCGAAAGGTTAATACAGATGCGTCTTTCCTTGGGGGTTCCCTTCAAGTAATTAAACAAAAGAAGTAGAGGTGCCGGAGAAGAGGCATGATGTAGAGAAAATTAACACACCTTCTGTGTGATCTCTTATTGTTGTGGCTCTCTGTAAAACAGTTACGGATTTAGAACAGACTGACATCTCCCACAGATGGCTTCTACCTCTACAGTCCCCAAAGCATGATTCCCAAGTGCTAAAGATCTGCCATGATTTTTGAGGGCAACCATTCCTTGAGCCAATATATTCTATGAAAGAAAACCATCAATGAGTGTTGGAAAAGGTGCTATTTCTGTCCTATCAGCTTATAAATCCATTAGAAGGCAAAATGATTTCTGGATCTGGGTGAGAAGAGTTTGAGGAGTAGACCCAGCAGTTGGACTAATAGGAATCCCATGCTGCTATTTGTCCTTCCTTCTCAGTCTACCATCTAAAGAAGAAAGCAGGATTTGGGAAAAGGAAAAGAATGTCCAAAGGATGGCTCCTCCTCTCTTTATACAGTAGCCTACATTGTGCTATGGTCACTCCAGTTCCAAACTGAACTGTTCCTTATCTCCTTTCTGACTTGCATTTCCAGATCTAGATGATACTAACAGTGTGCTGCTTCTCACTTCTTGGAGTTGCAGAACAACATAGCTATTGACAAGTGAACAGCATTCTCCTGATCAAAAGAAATTACAGTTCCACATGCTAAATCACAGAATCATTCTTGTAATCATACATGGGAAAAAAGACACAGCCTGATTTTTAGAATTCATAGTGAATTTGAAAGGCTGTCAGCTACTGATGAACAACAGCCTGATTTAGACTGTGCTGTCTAGAAGTCACTAACAGAGTAAACCACAAAGAACTATTGAAATATACTTTAGAATTATTTTTAAAGCAAAATACACATTTGAAAGTACACTTCTGCACCCTGTACCATCTCTACTGTTGTAGGTTTGTTTTCCTTGCCTCTGAGATTCATTAGACAGCCACAAGCTGGTCTGGACATAACAAAAGGAAATAAAAATAGAATCATAGAATCATACAATCATTTAGGTTGGCAGAGACCTTTAAGTTCATCGAGTCCAACCGTTAACCTAACCCTGCCATGCCACTACTAAACCATGTCCCTAAGCACCTTGTCTACCCGTCTTTTAAGTATCTCCAGGGATGGGGACTTGTCCACTTCCCTGGGCAGCCCGTTCTGATGCTTGACAACCATTCCTGTGAAGAAATTTGTCCACATATGCAATCAAAACCTCCCCTGGTACAACTTGAGGCCATTTCCCCACATCCTGTTGCTTGTTACTTGGGAGAAGAAACCGAACCGCACCTCGCTGCAGCCTCCTTTCAGGCAGTTGTAGAGGGCGATAAGGTCTCCCCTCAGCCTCCTCTTCTCCAGGCTGAACAACCCCAGTTCCTTCAGCCGTTCCTCATCAGCCTTGTGCTCCAGACCCCTCACCAGTTTTGTTGCTCTTCTCTGGACATACTCCAGTGCCTCAACGTCCTTCTTGTAGTGGGGGGCCCAAAACTGAACATAGTATTGGAGGTGCGGCCTCACCAGTGCCAACTACAGGATCATGATCACTTTCCTGCTCCTGCTGGACATGGTACTCCTGATAGAAGCCAGGATGCCATTGGCAGCCTTGGCCACCTGGGCACACTGCTGGCTCATATTCAGCTGGCTGTCAACCAGCAACCCCAGGTCCTTTTCCATCAGGCAGCTTTCCAGCCACTCTTCCCCAAGCCTGTAGCGTTGCATGGGGTTGTGGTGACCCATGTGCAGGACTTGGCACTTGGTCTTGTTGAACCTCACACAGTTGGCCTCGGCCCATCGATCTAGCCTGTCCAGGTCCCTTTGCAGAGCCCTCCTTCCCTCAAGCAGATTGACATTCCCATCCAATTTGGTCATCTGCAAACTTACTGATGCACTCAATCCTCTCATCCATATCATTGATAAAGATATTAAACAGAACTGGGCCCAAATACATTAATGCTTTCATGAAAGAAAAAGGAAGAAATTCCTGGGCAGCCAATGATCACAGGGGGTACTTTCTCCCCTTTTCCCTGAATTAGCTTTCAGCTGATCTCTTTTGATAGAGCAGATGATCTTTGTCAGGTGAAATGCAACCTGAAATTTGCATTGCTGAAGGGGGAGGCCAGAGCTGACAAGTCTCCAACATCAATCTCCCTTACATCATGCAGAACAAAACAGAACTTAGAGGGATTTTTTCAAAATTATAGAATAGGTAACGAGGCCTCACAAATCCAAAATTTCCTTACTGGAATTATTTCCAGTAGAGTGCTATGGAAATATTTATGAAAGTAGCATAATTGATGGAGCTTTTAATGACCATGGGGAAATGACCCCTAAAGGCCAGCAGAGCCAACTGCCAGAACTGGTTCTCAGGCTGGACTGAAAGTCAAAAGACACCAACAAAAGACACATGTACTTAGAATTTAGATTGACTGCTTTCGTTATGACAGCGTGCAAAAAAATAGAATTTGAAGCTGGGCAGTGACTGATGAAGTTGTAAGGTAAGGTTGGAGGTGTTCATTATAAGCAGTGTTAGGATTGACTGGGTTATTTCCGTATTAACAATACTTGATAATATGCTTCCTCTGAAAAAATAGGCTTATCATCTAAGTTCTCATAAGGGTTACCCCATTTACCAAGCTTTAACAATTAAGGCAGGCAGGAATTCTTCACAGCTGGAATGCATCCTTACAACCCTTCCAGGTTTCACCAATTGATCTAATTTCTATTATTGTACATGGGGCTTAGAAAATAAACCTACATCTGGCTAATCCCCCCTCCCTTTCAGTAAGGTTATTCTCATCTCTGGAACGGTGATGAGTGGATTTCAGAGTGTTCAGGGCCTGGATTAAGAAAAAATATCCAGATCATCAAGCTACATGTTTTAGAACATGAATCCTTGCAACTCCTTATAATCTGGTTGATGTCTTCACTGAGTGAGTATATTTATATCTATTTAATCAGAATATACGAATATAGACACATTCTTGACTGGAGAACTACTTTCTCTTCTCAAGATTTTTGAGCTATTCTGTGGACATTCTCAAGTGTATGATATACATATAAAAAAAAAATCAATGAAAGAAAATGCAAGCTGCATTTAAACTACATAGTAGTCCACTGAAAAATTCTAGCTTCTTGAAGATTCAGGGTCTAACCCCAAGCCTCTTCAGGGTTCTGTATGTGAAATTATTACCACTATCATCAACAATGTATAAAGATCTATGTTTCACACAATTAAGCCAATGGTGTGGGACAAATAATGAAGTCTTCCTAACACCATTTCTAAGATTTCATTTAATTGGTTGGTATGGTCAAGTATTGGCATCAAGGAAGTTTGTCATAGATTGACTTTTGATATAAAGAGCTGCTGTGTTATGAATCACTTTAAAGGGTCAATGGGATTTAGCAACTCTTGTTAATTTTCATCTAATATTTTTAAATGTCATCAATGGAAATCTAAATTTTTGATGTTGCATTGGATTTTTTTTTTAAGTAGTAAAATCTCTAATCTTAAGATATTGTTCAATTATCTCATCGTTGTTTTGACTTATATCAACTGATAAGAAACTGAAAAGGCTAACTGGTAGAGATAAGTCATGAAAGCTTGGTTTTGATAGCCACACTTCAAAGTGCATCAAGTGAAGCAGATAGAGGACAAGCACTGCTAAAATCCAGAGGATTCTTCCTTTCAATACTAGTTTGATAGTTTTTTTTTTTCTTTTTGAAATAAATACATCTGGAGAAATACTACAATAGTAAAATAAGAAGGTCCAAGTGGAAAAAATAAATGATGATGACTACCTTATCATACTCTTCAAAGTCAAAAGAGGATATGGTTACTAAATGCATATATAAGTTTAAGGATAGACCTGGCAGCTCAGCAAAAAGCCTGAACAGAAAACCCTTAAAAGCTGCAAAAGTACCGTACTGTATGTACATACTCTTGCTTTTTCCCTTGACATTTCTGACCATCCCTGGAGACAAGTCCCAGGCCAGACCTTGGTCTGAAACACTCTATTGAACTCTTTGTAGGCTGAACCTAGAGAGTCCGGTTAGTTCAGAGTTTCAGAGAGTCCAGAGAATTTCAGAGATCCCAGCAAATTTTAGAGGAAGGACTACTGAACATTTAACCTTTTATGGCCTAAAAGACAAATATTGAGGCTGTGACTATTCAGTGTTATTCAGAAATTATATGAAGGTCTGAACTTAGAACCCATCTTGTCATCTGTTTACTAGTAAAAGTGTGGCTTATATGTGACTATTCTTCTTCATAATGCTCCCATTCACTTTAAACTGATTTTAAATGTAATCTCAAATTGCATACCAAACTGTCTATGTTGGAAAAAAGACCAACAAGGGTCAGAATATCTACAGAGTTACGAACTCAGTTTGAACCCTGACAAACACATCTTGCCACCCAGGTGACATACACCAGGATGATCCCATACTGTCCGCTGATCCTGGGATGCCCACCAGCCCTCAACTCCCTGGTATGTCCATAGGCTGGCAGTCACTGCGGCCTCATGTCTACTATTAAAAAAAGCAAGATGATGCACACCTTGCTCATTTCAAAAATCTGTCCTGCCAACTTTACCTCTGCTGTAGCCAATTTCTGCTGTTTCAGAAATCTGATCAGTTGTGTAAGACAGAAAAAGTATTTTTGACATGCTGAGGATAAATTTGTATCGCATTTGACTATGAGATACAGCTATAACTTCCATCCAAAAGCAGTGCTATTAGTATTTTAAATAAAATATTGCTAATCTTTATCTTTCCAAGGCCCAGGAAGGAAGAATACAGACTCTGAGGTCAAAAGAGATCAATGCATTCATTAAATCTCACTCACTGATGTAGCAGCTGTACCAGGTGTCTACATTTTTAAAAATTTATCAGCTTTTGAAGCAATTTCAAGTCCTCAGCTTTACAAGATTCTGTCTACTGTTTTCACTACTAAGAACTTGCAGAGTTTTATTGCTTTCATTACTACATTTCATTCCACACAACATTAAATATTTCTCAAATTTAAATTTTTGGCCCCTAGGTCTTAATGCATATTTGTCAGCAAAACTGAGAGACCATCATTATCTTTTCAGTATTCTTTAGTGAATGGTCTCATTCCTCTTCCATTTTTTCATTGGCAAACTAAGTTGATAGAGATACTTAGCATTCATATGACAAGGCCTGATTTTCCAGGCCCCCCCATGTTTTTAGTGGATTTCTTTGATTTTCTTCCAGTATTACAACACAATTCTTAACTTCCAAGAACCATACCTATCAACAACATTCTGATAGTAGTAGCACCAGCATTATGTGCTTTTTGCTTGTATTTGACCATTCTTTAGCAGTCAAGGACTGTATTAGTTCTTTCTACCAGTGTCAAACTGACAGTCTATAGTGAGACATTACCTAGGGTGACCAGTCCAGTCACTTACATTAGAGACAGAAAGCTCTCCTGCTCCACAATGCCTGGCATGTAACCAGTCACTTCAGTAATAGCAATTCCATAATAGTAAACATGTGTACTATTTGCTAGTCAAAAAATCTTTGTGTCATCTTCAAATTTCATCAATAAAAATGGTTTTTATGAAATTTTCCATAGACATCTGAAGAAGAGGTATAACTACTTCTTTACCTCCTTCTTTTTCCTATAAAAGAATTATCTCCATTCAGGACAAGAATTTCAGTGCCCCATACATTGTAAAAGTATGTTGGATTCTACTGTAAGTGGGTTTTTGCAACTTTTCATACTGAATTAGATTTAAAAAATAGGCAGAGTTAAAATGCACCTTGAGAACTTATACAATAGGAGTCAATAATAGATTTTGAATCTAACTTTTGCTTTTACCATTTAAACAGTATTTTCAAATCAGAAAATGATGCAAGACAATGCATAATCTTGTAGGACAAAAACCTACACTATTCTTTTCAAGGTTTCAAATCTTTTAGTATAGCTTTTGTGTTTCTTACTATCACCAGACACCTCCCTACCACCATGCCCACCCAACACCAAGATTTTGAAAACAGCATATCTGTTTCTCAGCCCTACAGAATTTCACAATCAGGATACTACACTTCATGGAAAGAAGAGAAAATGAGAAGTGATATATGCACAATGATGTTTTAAATATTTTGAGAAATGTTTACTTGTTTTGATTTTTTGCTCCACATAAACACATGCTAACATGCAAAAATCAGCTGAGGAGACTCTTCTCCCTTCCCAACATCTGTTACTGACAGAGGTAGTCTCCTAGTATTTGTATCACATATTTTTATTTGCAAAAATGTTCCTTCAGCAAAATGCCATACCAGTTGTTTCTATTCACAGAACCTGTTACCGGCATCCATTATTAAACTCAGTATTTCTTAGCTGCTTACAATTAATGCAGAAAGTAGGACATCTAGATGATAAAGCAAATATCCATTTACAGAAGATAAGAAAAATATTATCTCTGAAAATAAAAACCTTACAAAGTATAATGCAAAGATAAATACAATTACAAATCTGTGGAGAATGAAAATAATATCAATTAAGCAAACATACTAAACAGTTTTTTTCTCTTTACATACTTAGGTGACTTAAAACATACAACTTATTTAATATGATGTAATCATTATTCTAAAATTACTAACATCATTTAATTAATTTTTGAGAGAGAAAGTATGTATTTATCTAGGAATACAAATATGACTAAATACATTCCAATTATTATTGAAATCTAAATGTCAATAATAATTTGGCACACATAAGGAAGGAGGGTGCCAAAAGAGACTTATTCTGTTGTGGACTGTACAGAAACTGCTTGAAGTTTTTATAGAATTAAACTTAACTGAGATCCAAAATTAGAAGCAGATGTCAGCAGAATAAAAACCTAAGTATTCAAATAGGATAAAGAAGACACTTTTTTTCAAGCATTCATTTTAGTTCATATCACTGAGCTTGAATGAGGTCTTAGTAAGGATTGAGTTTTATTATTAAAAAAGTGAGTGTGTGTGGTCACTTAATAAAATTGATTAATCCCCTGTAATAGCAGCCAGACCAACAATAAAAATTATGTTTTTCTTCTAACACAGTAGAACAAAATTAAACATTTAGTGTAATCTTACCAGAGCTCTGCATTTCACATCTATATTTCTTTCTGGTGCTGCAGGTATGCTGTTAATCTTTAAGGAGAACCACACTTTGCAATTTGAAGAACTTCCTCCTATGTTAAAAAGAACAAAATGCCTTATAAACCATCTCATGAGGTGATCAATCCTAGCAGCATTCAAATCAATGAGAAATTTGGTCTTTTAGAAGAAATGTCAGTCATTGTTCATACTGAGACAAAGCAAATCATAAACTGATTTAATTGCTGTCAACCAACTGCATTATCTAATCCCTTTTTGTCTAGATTTAAAATAGTAATAAAATCAATATATACACAAATTGAATGGAAATAGCACTTTAGTAAATTTGTTTCCTAGACTATCACTTTGTTTCAGAATTTAAAATATCATTGATTCGTAACTGTTTTTCTTCAATACAGACAATGCTAAAAAAATATTCTGAATTAATTTCTTATTAAAAGCTCATCCATCATAGATTCAAAGCTACAAGTTATTCATTAAACAGATCAGAATTTTCAGTTACACAGAAACCATCCTCAAACACATGTTTGGACATACATTGATTTATACTGCTATGTGTTTTTCATCAGGTTTTGAGACAGGATGTCCTCAGCTATTGTCATAATAAACAAGTTGGCATTAAAGAGACTGAGAATGCTCAAAGATGGTAAATGCATGCATCAAAACATTCATGCATCAGTATTATCCTAATAGATCAAGTTCATTATCTATCTTACCCCAAGCTTTGTTATCAATGACCAGTAAAAGTTTGGCCTGAAAAAAAAAAATGCAACAAGCTCTTGTAAACCCACATTTCATTACAGGTAAACTGTTGAGAAATCCAGAAGAATTTATTCCCTTCAGTATTTTGTATTATCTAGTCCAAAAAGGAGAGATTGGAAATTCCAATGACATGTACAAAAGCTGAAATGCATCAGAGACTCCCTTTGAATTTTGGAGATCATTTATGAAGCCACAGAAGACTACTGATCCCACATGTGTATGATTGCAAAATTATAAGAATAGATTTTAAATTCTGCTGATGGTGATGATTATGAAACCCTTAAATCATTGTAATTTGCATGAATGTTACAATTAAGGCCAAAACCAGGAAAGCGTTTACTACCAGTAACCGCGGGAAGCAGAGGCAAGAAGATCTTTGAACTGGAGGCAGTCCACAACAGATTGACAGTATTTTTATAGTTTGATATTTTGATTTAATTTTGCTAGATATAATTTGTTCATCTAATATGACCTTTGGCATATCACAAAACTTAAATTCTGGTCAGTTATGTGGAATTGTCATTCTGC
This sequence comes from Egretta garzetta, assembly GCF_000687185.1. Classification (NCBI taxonomy): domain Eukaryota; kingdom Metazoa; phylum Chordata; class Aves; order Pelecaniformes; family Ardeidae; genus Egretta; species Egretta garzetta. The sequence goes on along the minus strand of NW_009258539.1, from coordinate 2,966,833 downwards.
AACTTCAGTCAATCGATCTCTGTTTTGCTAAAGTCTATCTTTAGATAGACTTTGAGTCTTGAAGTTATCCACTAGTAGTTTGTTCTGGTGGTGAATTACTGGCATTGAAAGACATTTTCTAATTCCTGATTTCCATTAGATTTGCTTCAATGTCTGGCCAAAAGGTCTTGTACTGACTTTCTCTGATAGGTTTAAGAGATACAGCATTAAGTATCTAGCATTTTCCTGTATTTAGAACATAGTCATGAATGTTAATAAAATTAGCTCTTCAGTCTTGTTCAGATAAGCAGAAGAGATTGAGCCCAAAGTCTCCCATGATAAGGCCTGATCTCCACAACACAAATACTTCATGTGGTAATGTTTTTGCAAGTACAAACGGTTGTTCAGCACCTTTTAAAAATGCATACACAAGAACTGCTTGCAGTATTCCTGTTTGTCATTATATTGTACGAGATGAAAATAACCTCAGTCCTCCTACTCACACTTCCCTGAATTATACACTAGAGAGCTACTTTAGCAGTTCTGTTTTACCACAGCATTAGCCTTGGGAGCTTCTACTGTTTTTCTTTTCTGCTGTGACCCCAGCTCTTCACAGAGCCACTGCTTTCCTTGTTGCAGTTCCTCATTCTGCATATGTCACTTTATTTCTAAACCCTATTTCTAATAAAACTGTGTCTCACTGGCTTTAATTATATTACTTTCTTTAAATCTTCACTGAATACATCCTGTATTAACTTAGCCATTCTTTGTGCAGGTTAATTTGATATGCATACAATTTACTGATTTTTAATACCAGCAGAATATGACAGTCTTTCAGTCTCTGGAATAGCCTCAGTATCTTAAGATCTATAAAAATTAACATCACTGAGGTAAAGACATCTTCTGAATGTCCATTAAAGGATTCTGGCATGCACATGACCCTGAGTTTAATCAATTTTAAAAAGTGAAAAAAAAAAAAGGTATACAGAAGAGAGATGGCTTCTGCAAGAAGGGAGGATTCCCTTACAACCAGAACAGAACATGTCACCTGGAACCTGAAATAAAAGTTCTCAATTAAAAAACAAAAGAAAATCAAAGGGTGCCCATAGCTTGGGACTTCACATCCTTCGCAAGAATGCAGTCAAACTGTAGGAAAGGGTACAACAGAGGTTGATAAAATTCAGGTAAGAAACAACGAAGGAAAATATCAACAGTAAAGTTCCATTTATGCAGGATATGTGACTAAACAGCAGGACAAAGAGATTTATTAAAATAAAGTAACATATCCACAAATGAATGTTCTGTACAACTAAGGAAAATAGAAAAGAGCATAAACTGTTATTTAAATAGAAAATTAACAAGGCTGCTTCCCTGTCCCTAAACCTCCAAGAACATCCATAAAAAAAAAACAAAACCAAAACAACACAAAACAAAACAAAACCACCACCCTTGAATGACAACTTGCTGAAGACTTAAAAAAGTAGTAAAATCTTTTCAAACACATCTGAAGCTGGTAGGCTGCCAAATTCAGAAAGGCTGATAGATGATCAGGGTGGAAAAGGAATGCCCAAGTAAGATAACGCTGCCACAGAAAATCCAAATTAATTCTTTGCAGTAGCGTTTGCTGTAGTGGAGTTCAGGGGCTTCCTACACCCACTCCAGAGCTCGTTTCAAGGGGAATTGTCAGAAGGACTGTCCCAAAATCAGATTGCAGCAGGAAAGGTTTAGGAGCAGACTGATATAGAGGAAAGTAGCAAATCACCAGGTCAAGAGAGTCTCTGCCCAATGATTCAAAAGGAACTCACATATGACAGCATCGTGGTGCAAACCGTCGTGTATCCTGGGGCTTAAGTCAGTCAGATACAAAGAAACAAAAAGTCAGAGAATGTGCTGTCAATTTTTAGACAGGTCTCTGGGATAAACTGAGAAAATATAGATGTGGGGTTTTTTATATATTCCAAAGAAAATTACTAAAAATCACAATAAGGGAGAGAAGCCACAACGCATAAAACTATTTGAATTCTTTGATAAAGTCAGCAGCTGTGTGAATAAGGGAGATGTGGTTCATATAGTGCCCTTTTTTTCCAAAAATCTATTTCTAAGATCCCTTTCCAAAGGCTTCTAAGGCAACTAAGCTGCAGAAGAGGGAATGTTAGAAGATGGGATTAAAATACAGAAACCAAGTAACAGGAAAAAATGTTTATTTCTCACCATGAAGAGATAAAGAATGAAGTGAAAAGGCTTGCTTTTGGTATGAAAAGTCCTTAACCACTTTTTCTCCCTAGGACAGATATTTTTAGTATCATATTCTGTCTCTAACAAACTGATCAACCGGAACTGTATCTCCAGTGTGCTAGGAGTACTTTCATGTTTTCCCTAATATGCACAACCACAAGTTTTGTGGAACCGTTTTGTTACTTGTCATTACAATGTTATGCCTTCCAGAAATTAATACATCCATACTGCTACCAAGATATTTTTCCATATAGACTTGCAGCCTGTTTTGTTGTCTCTAATCACAGATTTTTCCTCTGTTCTCTTAACTTTCCTGAATCACTTTTCTGTACTTCATAATTACAGTACTGTATTGTACTGTAAAAGTTATAACCTACTTGCCTTTTCTCTTCTTATTTTTATATATAAAATCATTTATTCTGTTCACACAAATTACTTAAAAATACTCTAATTTCTGACGTCTCAAAAGCAAAGCTTTCAGGTCAAGTTGCTTTCTTTTTAGTTACTTTATTTTGAGCTATTAAAGCCTTTTTTTTTTCTTTTTTTTTAAGGAACTCTTAATTTCTTTTTGCACTTTTTATGCATTTGAATGTTTACATTGATTTCTTTTTACATATTCTTCAGTTTTGGAAAATCATGTCTTTTTTCTGGACACCCTAAATAAACAACACAGCCCACAGATTACCTTTATGGAAAACAGCTATCATGTTTGGGAATACCTTGTATGCATTTTTAAATTATATTACATATATTCAGATACTTTAGATTATAATAGTATTTGCATAACACCTTCAACAGGCATTACCTAAGAACTGTCAAATACTTAGTGTTTTGAATAAACCCACTTTTCTTAACACGTGGAAAGAACGTGGCAATTCTCTGCTGAAGGAGCATGTTTCCATTTATTTTTGTGGCTGAACTTTCATTTATTTTTGCAGGTGAACTCTCTACCAGACAAACTTTCCTGCAAGTATTGCTGTGTATTAAGCCTTGAATTTGTATAAACTTTGTTCTGTCAACTTTTACTCAGTGAAAACACAGCTGACTGGTTGCTTCAATGCTCACTTGCATTGTTAAAAAGCATAAAACCTAGGGCTTTGTCCCCACTTAGCCATAAACCTGATACTAAACAGTTACTCTATAGATGAGTCCCACCTCAGGTCTTTATCCACATAATGTATTTGAAAGGGCTAGCCAAAGCCAATTTATTTCAAGTAATTTCAAGTAATCATTCTCAAGTAATTATAGCCTATTTTTACTCCGAGTTTCTTCTCTTGCCAAGGTAACCCACAAGACAGAACCTAGTTCTTACCCTCAGGAATACTTAGAAGTCACTTCTAAAGTTATAAAGATCTACTAAAGCTTAGGTCCTTGAAAAAAACGAGCAAAAGCAGATTCGATTCACAATTGCTCTTGACCTTTCCTTTAGTTGTATCTCAGTGTTTCTGTTTCAAACCTGAAGAAAAAATTGAATGGCTGAAAATAGGTCTGGTATTACAACTTCATTTGCTAATGCATAGAGCAGAGGGTGAGGGGTTTGGGGATTTCTTTTGCTATTTTTTGTTAGGATTTCTAAAAGAGTTTTACTTTACCAGATGGGGAAAACAAGGCTGAAACATCACAGGCAATGGAGATAATCTCAACACACTCATGCTGAAAGAGAGGTGGCTTATTCCCAACTCACAGAACAAGATTATTTCTGTCTGTTTCTATTTTCTACACACATTTTAAAAAGAGGCAGAAAAAAACAGACACTCTTCTTCTTCTCTCTACCCCAGAAAATGTTAATTCTAATACAAAAATGTTCCAAGTTGATGACACTGTTTTGAGATTATGCCTTTTTCTCCACAAAAAAGTCTCAATCCATAACATGATGTTCTTAGGACTCAAAACAACTCAAAACAGAGAACACTATTGCAAACACAAGTATAAACTCACTCTTACCTATACACCCTCTTTTCTAAACTTTAATCGATGTTTTTAATGCATTGATGTCTCAGGGCCTAAGCATCATACTTTGATATGTTATGAGATAAACTCGATTTCACTTTAGGCCTGCATCTCTTATCATCTCACTCTAGGGCTTCAATGACAAATAAAAATCCTTAGCCTGCTTTATGCAACCATCAGGTCATGATCTTGTCAGATGTCGTAAAACAAACAAAACAAATTTTAGTCAGTACTTCAAACGGAAATCACCACTAAAAAGGAGGGAAATCTTCTGAACATAAGAATGCATCTACTTAAATATTTAATCTCCACTGTGTTCTCTTTCTGTCTCTCCCTTGGTCAATAGGCTTTCCCTCTTGCTAGTTAATGGTTAGGGCAAACCAGCATCTTCTGTACCTTAGCTATTGCAAATTCAATCAGCATTATTATAAAGGCTCTAACTTATTTTTAGATTTTTAGAACTTTCTCTGATTATTTTGTAATTTTTAATTATTTTTTTTTTTAATATGGAAGCCCTGGAAGCATAGAAAGCTGTGTACTTTCTACTACCTGTCATTAACCTGAATTTGAGGTGTGGGGGAACAAAAAGCAAAACCCAGACATATTTCTGTGTCCATTCTTTAATAACAAGTCAATTTCTTCAACTAATATTTATCTACAGTAATTACATTAGTGAATAGAAAGTTCTGTATTTAAAACTCAGGACTACTAAATTACAATTTAGATGAAAATTAAAGTTGAGCCTTCAATAAACTTTTCAGGTTAGAATTTTCACAGGCTCATTCCAGCTTATATAATATACCCAAATAGTCAGTTGTTCAACTTCCAGAGAGTTGAACATCCTTTGGTAATCCAGTCAGTCTGGTGTCTTGTCGTACTTCTCTTTAATGATGCAAATAAGCTGTTCCTCCTCTTTGTGATCTCTTAATTTTACTTTGCATTTTTTAAAGTGTTATAAAATTCTGCTTAACAAATCATTGTTGTAAACTATAGACTTTTAATCTTATACTTCGTAGCATGTCCTGAAGAGTTATCTTTTGCAAAATCCCCTTCCTTATGCTCACAAGATGCTTTTCTCTACTCACTTGGATGAGAATACATTACTACCATATCAGCCACAAACTGAAATTTCTGTTCTCTCTGTCCCCTTTCCTTGTCCTTTCCTTAAAATTACTTTTCATCCTGTGTCTGCTACACCAGCCGTTAAATGCGCTGTCAAGCATCAGCAGTTATATATTGGCTTAAAAATAGAAAAGATTCTTCTCTCCTGATTGGGACACAGCTGCCTATCATTCAGCTGAATTACACATCACTGAAGATGAAGGAAGATTTGGCTTGGCCTCCTGAAAACTGTAGAGTTTTAAGGTATTTTTTGAGGGGAGGTAGATATGGACACAATGGGAAAATAGAAATTGTACTAATAAAATTAATTAATTTAAAATACTTTATCCTAATTTTATAGACTTCTCATATTGGCATCAAAAGTATGATTATTTAAACAAAAAGTTGAATTAAAGTGATTTTTTCTAATTCAACATGTGTTCTTCCTACAACATTTTTATCTAATATCTACAGAGCTTATATAGCAACAAAAAAACCCAATGAGATTCAATTCTAGCTCTAAATAAAACAACAACAACACTCTTAGATGTGTCTTTAAGTGTACGGTTTTTAGCAATAACAGGCAATGGAATAACACAGATTGATTTCCTGGTTCTACAAAAAACTTTCCAGGCTCATAGTTATGTAAATTCTCTTTGAGCAGGTACCCTTAATGCTGTTCTCATAGTACTGTACTTCACAAAATGTAAAATGTAAATTAAAAGAGACATTTTGTCTAGTTCCCTACAATATGTCGATAGGTAACAGTTTTCAATAAATGAAGAGTTCACCACTCTAACACATGATAAATAAAAATTTAGACTTCATTCTGCTCACATGCAAACACATCCATGAGTAACCAACCCCCTGAAGGGTCATCTCAGAAGGACAAGAGCTGTTGTTCATGAAAAATGATCAGTTACTAAGTATATGTCATATTTATTCAGTTTTTCCTTTTGATTTAGAATAAGTAATTTTTATATAAATTATTTGGAACATACTAGCTATTAAGCATATGTGATGATTTATGGTCCTTATTTTTCAAATTTGACTGGCCTTAGCAATCTAACAATTACACTAAAAAGACCTAACATTTCTTCTGTAAACTTTTCCTGACAATTTAGGTTCCTCTACCATGTTAAATTCACGGATCTTTTTTTAGATTTTATATTTCTTTTTCACAGAATTTTAATGGATTACTTCAGACTCACTTACCATAAACCTCAAAGTTCATTCCCAATACAAAACTAGTTGCAATAATCTGTCCAAAGACATATACACCCTTTACAATAAGGTTTTGGATACTTCTTTCAACAGTGTCTCTAGATAAATCTAATTGGTTCATATGTCCCAGGTAAAAATTGCAATTTTTCTGTATTAGTAGACCCATCACTCCACTGAAAACTATTTATAAATTAAATCCTATTTTAACTGGCTCTAGCTATCTCTCTCCACATTTTGTTTCCAAGTGAGAAAATCTGCACCAAATTTTGGGGGGAAGCTGTAAAATACTAAGACATTAAGAAAATGTTACAATCCTATTATGTTAAAAGCTCAAAATGGTGCAAAAAGGCAGACAATAACATTCATTTTCACTATGTGAGGAATACCTTATCCTTGGAAAGGCAATGCTTCTACACTTTCTTCTTCCAAAGAAGTTATTAATTTAAGAATGCCAGCTTTAGGCTTGAGCTCATGAGTTTTCTCACCTAAGGGTTACACTTTTTCAATAGATCAATATGTAATCAATATGTATAGCGTTTAAAAATACTTTTGCATTACATGGCAAGATAAACTTTGCTCTCAGCTGCTATTTTATGCATGTGAACATATTTGAGTAAACCTAACATCTCAATGAATATTTATTTAATGTACCTCTTACAGCATTGCTTGAAAATTTTTTTCTTAGAAATTTATTAGAAAATATTTCTAAGACATTAATCTTATTCTTAAAGGATATGATGTTGTAATTTGCTTAAAGCAACTTTCATAAATGTAGAGTATGCCTTACATTTTGTATCAAACCTAGATCACAGAGCGGGACAGTACTTAAGTGACATTGAGGTTGGAAGATTGCATTAGTTTGTCCACCTGAAATCGGAGCTGATGTACGGAAGTGCTGCACTGCAAAATGCTGCAATTTAAAAGGAAATTACGATGCTTTCATGTATAAAAATGTACTTAATATTGAATTAATTCAAAATTTTCCAGTTAATATAATACATATACACAGAATTGTTGAAGAAGGACATTCTACAAGAGGGAAATCTACAAGCTAGAGTAGGGTCCCTTTTATTTAGGACTTGCCTTAAACTAGGTAATGACTATCTCCAAAACCTTTTGTCACTTGGGAAAATTTGGAAAAATAAATCAGAACAATTTTCTAAAATGTAAAATCAAAACCATATTTTGGCCCTTGGAATTAGCTGTGATCACCAGGAAACAAAGCTCTGAAAAAGTGCCTGATCTCTTATAAGGCAGAATCCCAGAACCTCTCTTAATTTTTCTTTTGCCTTCAAAGCCATCTTTTCAAATTAAGATCACCACCTTACAGTGGAAACTCAGATACCACTAGCCCATGAATTATATCCTTTTCCCCTAAACTTTCTCCAAAACTGTAAAGAGAAGAGAGAATTTTAACACCACAGAGATCTTATTTCAGGGAAATGGATGACTAATGCTGTTGACATCTTCCATTTTTGAAGCTCAGTCTTCCATGCTATTAATGTCACCACAGTATGATGTTGTAACACCATTTCTCAGTTAGACACCTTTCCTCCATAAAGACACCTCCTCATCTTGATGTCCCAGGTAACAGCATCAAAAATATCATCTTGGCAGATCTGCTATGTCTATGGGATTTGGAAAAAAAGATAATGTCCCTTTAACAAGAATATCATCAAGAATATTCTTGATGCCCTTCATAAACTCTCAATACCTTAATATCATGATGTGACAGCTCTCCCTTATCCCTTGCAGTTCAGTGATAAAAAGTAAATATGGCAAATATGGTTATTCCCCTTCTACAGGGGCTTTTTTCAGTCTCCGTTGATATTGTGTTCTGCACTTATCCAGGGCATGTACCTTTAATGAAATTTAGTCTAGCCTGCTATCAACTATCTACTCGTAACACACAGACCTATTTGCTGGTACACATCGGGGCAGAACTCAGGGTCTGATCTGGCTCACATGTTAAACTTTTTCTGAGGAAATCATGGCATGGGGAGAAAACTGAGATAACAAGCACTTGCAACACTAGTAAAAATAGATATAACCAAGAGATCAAAAATCAACAATAACACAGCCAATATACTTGGCACTAGATTCCATCTCCCCTCACCTTTTTAAGCTTTGCGAGCAGCATGACATATGTGAACACAGAGTATGCAAAGCTTAAGAAAATTCCAAATGCTGATCAGAAATTCAGCACATTTTAGCAACACAAATTGAAATCTCATTGGATTTCAGGGGGGGAGGGGAGAAATATTCTACCATATTAATAGTTGGAGGAATACATTTTTGAGGAAGAAATTTGAAGGACTGTCACAAACCTTACCAAAGTAGGTCCACAATGTCATCTATATTTCTTGACACAGGCTTCTTTAGTAAGAGTATATAGCCACACACTGAAAAGAACCCCAAACTTGCATCATAAGCCACTAAATACTTGCTGATAAGGCAGGATGAAATAGACACTTTGGAGATGAAACAATCTACTATAAGAAATCTGTCATGAATGAGCCATTGAAAATAAACAGAGCACCTTTAGGGAACACTGGTAGGTTTCAAGTAGGATGGTCTGTATGTTTGGGAGTGATCTGCACCTCAGACACATTTGTATCCCATAGCTTTCTCAAAAGTCTGCCCTTACATTACTATTTCGTCTTTTACTGCCTGGCTCTATTATACTTAGTCCAGAAGATTAATGTGTTGCAACTGGTTAACTCAAAATCAGACCACCATCACAAGCAGACTCTGTGGTAATTTATGGGAAGATGATACTTTTTCAGCTACTGTACAGTGGTTTTAGAAGTTTGAATAGCAAGCAAGAGGAACTGGAACTTTTCACTGATTAGAATATATTTGATATAATTGGAGATCATATAGTGAAGTGATTTGGTTGCTTAGAATACCAACACACTTTTAAAATACTGTTTAACTTCTAATGTGAAGATAAATTATATTTGCTTTAAGAATGTTATTTGATTATTATAATTACCTTAGTTCAAATACCTGGCAAAGAAAGAAGTTGAGGCTAAGTAGAGGAGATACTTAGGATAATCTAGTCTATACGAGAATAAGCACATCGTTCCAAAAGGAGAGAGACGAGAACTCAAGAAGTTAGAGAGACCCACAAAGTAGCTAATTGTTATGCAATGATGAAAAGACTTATGAAAACATAGAAAAAGTAGTATAACCAGTATGAATTTGAAGTTCAGAAAACAACTACTGCTAAATAAATCTTACTCTTTCCTTTTCCTTCTGAAAGATTTTTGAGGAAAGACAATGTTTACAATCTTCACATGCACAAAAGTTTGCTACTAAAAGTAATCTCCCTGTCCTTTATGGAAAGATTAAAAAATGGTGGGCTTTAGTACATGTGAAAAGTATCAGGAAAACTTTACAGTGGTAAGGGTAGAGAAGAACTAGGACAGATTCCCTAGGTCATGCAGTCTTCATTAGTAAATAGCTTTAAAGAACATCCTAGAGGAATGGTTGTCAAAATCAGTCATACTCACTAGCTCACATGAAACTAGAATTCCTGGCACTCTGTTAAAAAACACAGAGCTAGGATTGCAGTCCCAAGCAGATGCAACCGTGACCATGCTCATATCAGTCAGTTTCTTAACCCAGTGAACACAAGTTCTGTACTAACCTTCCCTGCTCCCACTTACTTCATAGAACTTCTAAAATTACTTATACTCTTAAGAGGTTTTTTCCAAAGGTCTATTGATTTTTATCCATTTGCCATATCTGGCTTTATTTCTATTGACAACTTTTTTTTTTTTTTTTTTTTTTTTTAAATCTTGGTCAACCTGTCTTACCTTTGGAAAAATCCAAAGGTAACTTTGTCTCTGGGTATTGACCTATAAGGTCTCAGATAATGAACAGAAAGATTACTGCTCATTCCTTTTTGCTGGCATATAAAGCTGCTAAGGGTGATAATGGAAAAACGGGTCCTTAAGTTTCCCTGCAGACTCTCTGGAGGGTTAACGAAATCATCAGCAATATTTAAGGATTCATACAAAACTAATATAAAACATGTAATGAGGAATGGGATGGGGAAGAGAACAGAAGGCAAAGACATCTTATGTCAGTGTAGTAGAAAAGTCATCAATACTAATTGCTTGAAGAGGTTCCAGAAAAGGATGGAGTGAAATAAACTTTTTTTTTTCTTTTTTGCATCTTGGCAGAAATAATATTCACTGGCTGGGTTTAGCATAGCCTTGCACATTTTAAGAGGGTATAAACTGTGACTTATGCTAGGAAATCACTTGCCAGGTGAACAGCTTGGGTAAGCTGTGTGACACAGACATTTTAGCATGTCTGAAAAGTGGAAGCCGGCTCAGGAGTCATGTACACACAGTCACGGCTGATATACCCTTGGCACAGTAGGATAAACTGTAGTCAGATGATTTCCAGTCATGAAGTTCCTTAAAATAATACTCAAGTGTTTTCCTATTCCACATCAGGATGAATACAAAAGATATAAAATACAGACATTTATGCATATAATAATTATAATCCTCCAAAGACAGAAAATCTAATTGATTATAGTTTGTTTTTTTCTTTTTTTTTAAAATAGGTGATATTGTTATACTGCATAAAATACCTTCATAAATTAAACTTTATGGCTACTAAGACCTCTTTAACGTATAATATTTAATATCAACAAGCTGTAGCCAGAAAAATTCAAGTATGGAATTAAGTATGATTTTAGAACAGGTAAAAATCTTCATGGTACTGAAAAAACATACCAATGTGTAATGAAGGCCTTTTTTAACTTTTATTTCAGTCAAACACAAGTTATTGAGTGAAATATAAAAGTACATTAGTGAAAATAATGTCCTGTGACAGGCAAAAGATCAAATTAGCAGTCCAAAAAAAAAAATAAAAGGCAGCAGAAAAGCAGCATGTAATCTTAAATCGCAGACGCTTGCTCACAAATACGGCACTTATTTATTGCAAAGGCCTAGCAAACCCTTTGGCTTTAAGTCTTACCAGCTAAGGCCTGTTAGAATGTCTTTATCAGTCCCCCAGGTGTTGTGTTATCTAGGTGTAATATGCTGTAGTGAAATATACCTTCCAATGGTTAAATGTGCTGTGTTATGAAATTCGAAGCCATATTCTATTATTGTCAACACGATAAATTCAAAACAAGCTTACTGAAGACTAAGTTAGCCCAGTTTTATACGTGCCACAGAAGCAAGTAACTGCACTTAGGAGTTGCTGCACATGCAAAGCATTTAAAAGCTATACTCTACTAAGCAGCACAAGTCCTTCATTTGAGGGGCAAATGCCATTGAATCAATTGAATTATAGAAATTGCCTTGGAATTCAGAAGCTACTGCAAAATAAATTGCTGTATTTCCCTAACAGTTCTATATCTCTCAGCTTGGATTTCAGCAGCTTTAAAAAATATCAAAAAGACCCAAGAAATGGTGAGCAACATATATCCTCATTTTAAATACAGATCTTCATTCAAAGATTTTACCCCTTCTAGCTACCAGGAAACTAATTTAACAACATTTCCTGGAATATAGGTGAATTTCTAACTGAACCTTTAATTGTGACTTAACTTTGACTTTATTATATGAACCTACATGACACTTCAGTGAGAAGGCAGCTCACTTCCAGACAGGGTTCACTTTTAAATTCTCTACCACACTCTAGCAGGCTCACCGTATGCAGTTTCCTTTAAAAACCATGCTAAATCTTTAGGCTTAGAATGCCTATTTCCTAAGTGAAGATAAGCCAGAATTACAAAAATTATACTCATGCATCCTACAGAGTGATTCCTGACCACCATTCATTATAAAATATTTTATTCTGTATTTTCTAAGAAAAATTAATTTTTCTATAATAAAGGTGGTATGGTAAAAATATTAAATTAACCAAAGGCATTTTATCAACTGTAATATAGTCTTATGTAATGTTTCATAGAAACACAGGTAAGCAAATGCAAAGGCATCTGACAAGTGTCCATTTATTTTCTTTTTCATCATAACCTTTTTACTTTAAAAGGAACCTTTTAATCAACTTCACTGGGATTTGGATCACTTTCATTCCAAGCTCTGCCACAGAGTAGGCATTTGAGCTCATTCTCCTAAGGCAAAAATGCAACAGAAAGCAACACCACACACACAAAAAAGGCAACATTATTCTGGGATAAAAACTCTGTTTTCCCTGAGGAAGATATTAACAAGCATAATCTTCTGACCTCTTTGACATGTTTCTGCTAAGCACTTAGGTCATTTTAGGAAAACTATGCTTATTTCTCTATACATCCATAAAATAGAAAATTGGTTATATGAAATAGAATCCTGACCACAATGATGAAGTGGGCAGATTTTCATTCAATTTCAGCAAAACCTATTGTAGAGAAGTGTGAGCAATTTATGTTTTCAATAAAATAAGAAATGATGAAGTCAAAATCCATTAATCTTCAAGTAGAAGAGCTTTATGTTAATATACTTCCACACTAAATAAAACCAACCCATCATTAATTTCATGGATATTCTCTGCAATATTTACATATGCTGAACTTTATCAGGTTGTTCTTACTAATTTCTCAATATATTGGTGGACAAATAACGTGTAGATAACTGATAAATCCAGAGAGTTTAGTGAAAGCAGTCCTCTAATTCTTTCTAAAATTCAGCAATAATTATTATATATATCACCCACACTATGACAGAGGAAGCATTTTTCATGGTTTTATAATTTATTCTGATTGTCAAAACCAAAAAAGCCTTTGTAAACTCCCCAAACCCCCTGGAATTAGAGTTATTTTACTTATTGCACTGCAACTTTTCTATGTGTTATTTAGAGGCTATATTTTCAAGCATGCATGAAATCTGAGTCTGAAATAACATGGACATAAGGGACCATGATGCATTGCCAATTGAAAATGACTGGACAGCAATTTACATATGCACATTTCCCATGTTTCATACACACTATGCACATTTTTCAAAAAAATTAAAAGGCAGATCTTGCTAGGTCTTGTGTCCTGTACGTTATTTAGTACTGCATATATCCACAGTAGTGACATACAAAACATTTATGCTAGATGCTTTTTCCTTAGCTGTATCTGTAAAACATCTGCTATGGAAAAAGCACGGTTTACTGCAATTACAAAGCGACTACTATATGAAGCCTAAGCAAAAAGTATGATGTTTTAAAATACGCATTTAAAACTTCAAAACAATGTAATAGATTGCAGTATTGTACAGATTTGAATGCAGTATCATATCGCTTTCGAAGACTAATGACAATGTTTATGTGTATTCTAGAAGAGGGACTCTGAATGCAGCCTACTTCTTCATATTTAGAAAGAAAAAGTATATCTTTCTTAAAAAAATAGCAAACACCTTTCACTATTATTGGATACAAAACCAACCAAACAAACAAATGCCCAAATGGTAAAATTAATGCTTTTCAAAGTTTGTTTTCAAGGATAATTTCCAATTTCCACTATAAATGCAAACATTAATTCTGACAAATGAAAATTAATTCAAAACAGAGAACTTTGACCTGAAGATTCTAATCATATAGGACATGGGAATCCCTGTAGTATTTGCTGACATTTTTGCCTGTTTCTCTCTTCAACTACCTATAGAAAAGTGAGAATCATTTAAAAGTTCCTTAAGATCAGATCCACAACACTGCACTTACAATCATGCTTTTAATAAACCACGCTGTGTGTTACACAAGACATTGTAAGGAGTAATAAAGAAAAAATGTTACATGATCTCTCAATAAATTTATTGGTAGGAAATTAGGCAAACCAGTTGAAACAGAAGCATATGAGTGATATTTCTCTAGTCTTCATGGAAAAATACAGGTCAAAAGTTCAGTGGAACAAAACAAATATACTTTAGCGTATAGGAAAAAGCAAGGAACTTTCAGTACAGATAAACAAGCATGTGCTCAGGACTCAAAATAGCTCTCAAAAAATCTCACCCGCAAAAAAACCCACTATATTTGTCAAGAGAAAAAATATTTGTGGATATGTAAAGTTACTATAGCCAGTCAAACTAATATTCAGTAAACAGTAATATGAAGTCTGACAGATACTTCAAGTTAAAGGAAAAGGATGTGCCAGTTCGTTGCAAATCAGGTTAAATTTTGGATGTGAACTGAAGTGTGATATTTAACAGACAGATAATGACACCACAAAGTATCTTCTGAAGTATTTCCTCAGCTCACAGGAAAGCAAAGTGACCACTAGCCGGATACATTCTAGTATCCCACATCTCATTCACCTATTGACTGGTTGCTGCATAATCTCTAATGCGTACATACAAACTACCTAAATATAAAATTTAACACATTTTTTGATGCATGCATCCTATGCAAACCACTGTATGGTTTGAACTCAGAATCAGTGGCATATTAACAAATGTCAATATTGCAATAACATATTTTAATTATTTTTTATGCACGGAAGTAGTAAAACATGGAGATAATAGCATTATTTCAATTGTTTCTGCTAATATTATAACAGCATTCAAATTATTTTTGCATATTTATACTTCTCTGATTTCATTAAGGTATATTAAATGAACAATCACCAGAATTCATATGGTAAATTTAATCTGACACTTCACAATGTTGTTTGCATTTTTATCTCCTCTTATCTTCAAAATTCAGGGCTCACAAATTAAAAAGACATAGAACCTCCAGTTTTTGCAATATGAACAGCAAATGAGATTTAGGAAAAGATTTAATAAGGGGGAAAGTAAAAGGTTATTCATTTAGCCTACTTGTTTCCATTTTAAAACTCACTGACATTTGCTAATATCTTTGCTGAACTAACTTCCCAATTAAAAATTGTCCAAGCCAGTTGTCTTCCCTGGTTTGCTTTTCTGGAATTTTCTAGTCAAAGGAATCCAGTAACAGCTACTCTAAGAAAATACACAACATTTTTCTTACAGTAACAGTTTTCAGATATGTTGCTGAGAAGCTGTAGTACTTCATTTAGAGCAGGGGATGACATTTTTTGAAGGAGTCACTTTACATACAGAAACATGTTTTTTACTCTTTCTGTGAAAATCCACTCCAATTTTGCAAACTTTTTTACCTCTGAAAATTATTTTGTTGTGCATATATATATACAAGAGAGGTTTACCAATGTTTGATGCTTAAACAATCTGGAAACCCAATCTGTACCTAACATGTCTTAACCACTCAATCCCCATATCAACCAGATTTGCACAGGGCTACAGCAGCAGCTTTGAAAACCTGGAAGAGTTATACTTGACAAATGAAACAAAATGCATATTCAAGAACTAGCATAACTTAACACTGACACATATGGTTTTTCTGTCTGCTAGAAAAAGTATTCCTCACTTAGTGGGTCACATTAGTAGCTTTTTTACAAATGCTTATAGTGCATTGGAGGGAATTAACACAAACACCCTAATTTAAAAAATTGCGGATAACCAGCCTTTAAAATCCTTTTCTCCATAAGAAATAGATGTACAGGTTTTCCTTAGTTTAAAATCTGGCACCCCAGACTACTATCACATAGAATAAGGGAAAGTGCATGTGGTCCAAGAGCACCAGAAAATGCAGGAGTGTCCCAGTGAGATCGTAGAATCATAGAACCATTTAGGTTGAAAAAGACCTTTAAGACCATCACAGCCAGCTGCAAACCTAACGCTGCCAAGTCCACCACTAAACCATGACCCTAAACACCACATCCACACATCTTTTAAATACCTCCATGGATGGTGACTCAACCACTTCCCTGGGCAGCCCGTGCCAATGCTTGACAACCCTTCCTGTGAAGATATTTTTCCTCGTAACGAAACTAAACCTCCCCTGGTGCAACTTGAGGCCATTTCCTCTCATCCTATCACCCATTACCTGGGAGAAGAGACTAACACCCACGTCCATTCAGTCTCCTGTCAGGCAGTTGTAGAGAGTGATAAGGTTTCCCCTCAGCCTCCTCCAGGCTAAACAACCCCAGTTCCCTCAGCCGCTCCTCATCAGACTTGTTCTCCAGATCCTTCACCAACTTCATTGCCCCTCTCTGGACACCCTCCAGCACCTCGATGTCCTTCTTGTAGTGAGGGGCCCAAAACTGAACACAGTATTCAAGGTGCGGCCTCACCAGTGCCAAGTATGGGGGAACAATCATTTCCCTACTCCTGCTGGCCACGCTATTCCTGGTACAAGCCAGGATGCTGTTGGCCTTCTTGGTCAGATGATACAGTTTGAACTGTACAGAACTTGTATGAGAGATGCATTACATTCTAAGTGGCAAAACGACATGTCAGTGGTGGGAAGCTTTTTAAAGAATAATTTTTTATTTGACCATGAATAAACACCACCTGGCCTTTTAACTGAATTTAACCTGCAATTGCTTCTGAGAGCGAGCAAGACTCTGGATCAATCTATGGTGAACAGCAAGGACCTACAGGCAGAGAATGCAGTACAAATGAAGAAATTCTTAGCTTCTTATGGAAATCAAGTGATGCTAAAGTCCAAAGACTTCCACAGGGTCTTCTGAATTCAGGTTAACTCCCACTGTGATAATGCCAACATTACACAGCAACAGAATATGCTTGAGTCTATGACTGCAATGGTTGAGACTTTTCTGACAACCATTCCTTCTCGAGATCAGTGATAGTTTTATCCAGTACTAGTAATCAAAACAAACTAGTAGCACACTGTGCCTTTTTCATTTATTAAATGTATATTTGAGGGTGAAAGGAGCAGTGACTTGTGAATATCTGAATTTTCGGTAGGAATGTTTAATGAGTTATATTACAGAAAGATAGAGAGGGGAAAAACATATCAAAAGAACAATGTTGCTTGGTGAACTTCTTTCTACTTAATCAAAAAAATCCCTTTCACAAAGAAAGTTCTTCTACAAAATCAGTGCCAAATGCCATAAACAGAAATAAATAATGCCTTGAAAGTGCATCCAAATCTCTCAATTACACTTCTTGCACACACACATTCTCACTCTCTGACGACAATGTATAAAATACCATCTGTGTTTTGCCACAGTGGGAAACAGTAGCTCCCTAATATTTATAATTTCATAAGTATGTCAAGAACAATTAGGACTCTACTGTGGCCACAGAGAAAGCAAAGGAAATATTTTGAGACAGTAGACACCATAACAAATAAATCACTGCAATGGACAAGAAATATCTATTGCCTACTCAGTAAAAATGTCAGAGTGGTCCTTTGCTGGTTTGTCAGTCAAACCTATCTTATAACTGAATGTATGAGAATGCAGGAATGTCCAGTGTCTGGGATAAATTCAAAGCCAGAATTCTATATGGGCCATTTATTTTGCAGCTGCTATAGAAAAAAAAAAAGTCCTTAGCAAATTCCAGCAGGAGGCTACCAAGTGGACAAGAGGCTCTAAGATAGGAAAGAAATTAATCCATGAAAAAACAATGAGATGAGCTTACAATTTTTTACTAACAAAAAACGTGACTTACAGAACTAGGGTTACCTAATCACAGCCTTCAGGAACAACTTAGTTATAGCTTCAAAGGCAGACAATGGCAATAGTATGTGATGTAAACTTGTCTAGTTATGAAAGTATAGCACTACTTGTAATAGAATTATAATAATAATAATAATAATAATACTTGGTGGGGAGCCTGATGGCAAAATGAAAAAAAAAATAAATTAGGTTGGATGGAGAAATGTGTTTTATTCTCTTCTGTTGGAAATGAATATGCTCCCTGTCATCTTAAAAACACAATTTCGACTCAGTCTAATGCTTTAATTGATATTTCTGAACTGCTTAGTTTTCAGAAACTTGCAACAAAGAAATAAATATATAAAAACTTTGATCAGGATTTCTGAATCTATTTATACAGTAGCTTAGCTCTTGGATTACCCTGTCAGTCTCTGAGAATGTATATGCAATTCTTCCCTCTGCTTGAGGGACTGAACATACACCTTGAGGGAAATTGTTCTCACCCTTAAGCAATGGGATATTCAAAGCAATTGCTCTTAGACAATCTTGTCGATGTTATTGTAACTTGAATGTGTCATAATCTTTAAAAACCACACTTAAAAAAACTTTTTAAAAAAATCACATATTTAATTTGAACTCCACTTCTTATGAACTGCTCCCAGTTTTAGGCTATAAAGTCTGTCTTTTTCTTGTTTTCTGGCTCAGTGCATACTTTCATAGGTCATAGCAATTGAAACAGCATGAACACAGGAGACTGATAGAGACCTTCCCGCTGTCCTCTCCCCACGCCATTATCTTCTGCCTCAGACATGCTTATACAGCTGTGAGGAACTGGTAAATATTAGTGTTCTTTTTCGTTAATATTATGTGTTCTTGGTGTGTTTATAATTCATTACTTGCTAAAGGGTAAAATAAGAATTGCTTGTAAGAATGACAAAGTAGGAAAGGCAAAATGATGACCTAGATAAAGAGCATCTCAAACACTCAAACCTAATAGCACCAGCATTGGCTGTAAAGAAACTACTGCTCTGTTGCTAGCTCATTTACTATTTTGTTTCAAAAATTGTATTTTCTATATCACTCTGAATGAGTTCTGTCACAGACTAGTAGTAGGGGTTTACACCTGGACCGATCACGTTAGCCAAATTGACGAAGTGTGGATTAGAAGGGGGAGAAATTTAAGTGTGGTTCTGCTGCACTGTTTCAATTCAGCAAGATGCAAGTCACACCTGTCATTTCACAGGTGAACTTGAGAGGGACATGCAGAAGTCCAGAGTACATCTAGCCATTTAACCATGACAACTACACCCATTATTTTTGCTCCGAATTATTTTCTGAATTTTTTTTTTATTAAATGGGCTACTAATTGACAAAATTCCACTTACAGACAAATATTTGAGATCTGCCAGGCATGACAGAATGAATGTGTTTCTCAGTAATACAGTTTCTAGATTATACAGACTATTAGAACAAGAAAAATGCATATCGCAGACATTTTTAATTAAGTATGAAAATTTGATCTGTTTGTATGCAGATGCAATCCTACATGCTATGACATCCAAAAATATACAGATGTACAGGTTTTCAAATGGAGTGACTTATTTGTGGTTGGGGCAGATGCAACATTACTAGCCTTCTCAGCACAGCAATATTGAAACACTTGCTGCATGAAGGATGATGTAACCTAAAGTTCACCAGCAGCCTTACACTGTGAGTAATTACAGACTGCTTTTGTTATTAATTTTAAATGGGCTACCACGCTTCGTTTGCACAGATTTTTAACTGCACACATACCATGCCCCACAAAATTCCATGTGGGCCATAGGTCCTTGAAACATCGCTACATCTGAATTGTTTCAAAACAACATGTTAGTTTATTAGGGGAATCAAGCTGTTCTGATTCTCAAAAGGGCACAGGAAAATGTGTAACACTTAGCAGGCTGCAGTACTGCAGAAGGGCACCTACTGAGAAAGCTAACAATAATTGAACATTCTTTTTCACAAAGGAAAAAAGCATAAAACAATCTAATCCTTAATGTTCTACATATGCTAAACCATCCCCCAAAACCTGTACGCACTAGTGTAAGTATAGCTGCAAATGTTAAAATGCTATCAAAAAAAACCCCAAGCCCTGGTTGGTATTTTACATTTTCAAATATGCATGCAGTTTATAGGGGATTATTTTCTTTGGATATTTCTTCTGTAACTTTTTTTTTCCCTGAAGAGGGAGACTCAGTTAAAACAAACTAATCTGAAGGTGGAGCACAATATGCTTGAACATACAGTGTGCAGATTGGACTGAGAAATAACTACACAATCAAATCTTACCAGGTAGATAATTCAAAATGATTTTTAAGAATATTCCTGGTAGAAAGACAGTAATTCCAGAAACAAATATGCAGGTGAGATATATTTATTTTATCTTTAATATATTAAAGTTATATTAATCATATTACCACATTAATACTGAATAAATCCTAACATTTACCACTGTATACTCAGCTTTCATGATCTTTTAAAAGAATTACCATGAATAAATGCAAAGTCTTATTTTAATTTGTCGCTATCCTGAGTACTGTTTTCCTCTTAATCACTTTTAACAGTTGCTGGAACAAAGAAATTATTTCATTATCTTCCTTATGTGAATACCCTAGTGTGCTACCACAGATGTTCAGCTCCCAGGGACTGATTTCAGGCCTGAATGTCCAAGAGGACCACACATGCAAATATCATTACCTTTCGAAGGTGTCAGTTCCTCAGTGAACCCACTCAGAAGCAGTTGTTTTTAAAGACAACAGGAAAGACACTTTAACTGTCAGAGACATATCATGGGACCTACAATGACAACTAAGACTAGAAAATGTCATCTGTCATTGAAGGAATGGCTGAAGGATAAATTAACTTTAAAAATATGATTAAAACAGGCTTTGACAAAATGAATGCCTGGCCTAACTACTTTGACTGTGCTTTTTTATCATGGCCTATTCACAGGTAGTGTATCTTTTTGATGTTATGCCTTTCGAGTACAAAGAAATTCAAAAACTTGGCAATGGCATAAAAATGTAAATGCATTCCATAAGACAAACACAATGGGAAGTATAATCTTTTGATAAAGGCAATGCTTAGGGCAGCCAGAATAAGAAAACAGCACATGCAAAATTCCCCTGTGTTGTACAAACAAACATTCTGCATCTGTAGCATTCAGCTCTGTGAGACATCACCGGTGGCGGGAACATTAAAAGACATTGCTTAAGTACCAGCTCTGTGCTGAGGCTTGCTGCTGAAGAGAGTGAGTGAGGGATTCTGGAAGAGGAGAGGGGGATTTGCAATTGCAGTTCAAGTCTTACCCATCGTAGAAACTGCACCAACTTCACAGTCTTGACTCCTCTTTACAAGGGAAGCCATTGGATTAAATTCCTGAGGACAGCTGAGCTGGTCTAGCAGAAGCTGAGCAAAGCATCCTCCCTATTGCCCACGTGCCACACAGCAAAGAGCGCAACACTGGGGCAATTGTCCAAGGGCAGTTCAGTTTAAGAAGTTACCATGGACTCCATAGTAGAGTAGAAAAGTTTCCTCTACTTTTGAGAGGAAATTTTGACAAGGGTAGGAGGCTTTAGTCAGGCTGTGAAATATCTAAAGATAAATCTTATATGAAAGACCAGCTGCATCCTACTTGCAGTCTTAGCAACCACTTAGCCTTGTTTTACTTTTGGCTCCCATGAGAAAAAAACCCTAGGACCTCTTCTCTTGAAAGACAGAAATATGCTTTGAAAAGACCTAAAAAAACATGTCAGTTTAGAAAGGGGCAAGCCCCTGTCACTACATCTGCACTGCATACATTTTTCTGTTTGGGTTTTGATTGGGTTTTTTTTTCTCCTGGCATAAGACAGCATAAAAAGGATTTGTCATAAGGATTGCTATATCCATGGTTTTCACTGCAACCACTAAACAGGCTTTTTCTTAACTACATCTGAAGGAGAAAAATATAAACGAATTTCATAATCACTAGCTTTTTTTTGGAAGACTATAATGAGTGATTTTGGTAGAAATTATGAAAAAAATATATGATAACTATCCTAGAAATTATCCTCTTCTACAATCATCCTACAATGTAATTCAAAGAAAAAAAAAGAAAAAAGTTAAATACACATATACATACTTACATAATGCATATGTGTGCGTACCTGAAGATGATATTGAACGTTAAGGTGTGTATAACAAGGTAGTAGTTTCTAGGATGTTTAAAAGGAATAATTTTTGCTGAGTGACTGCAAGACAAAAATGTGTGGTGTACACGTGTTTATAATTTGAGATTTTTTTATAACCTTATTCAGCTATGGACAACCTCACACTTGTTTTGGCCTCTACCAATTCAAGTCTGTATATTAATTTTCTCTGCATCAGAAGTCCACTATTTTCTGTCACCCCAGGTGAGTAACAGTAGCCCTGGGGATTCTCAGCTCTGCAATGCCTTTCTTCAGTGTGTGATGCCTCTGGTCAAATACAAGTGGTTTGCATTCTATTAGTGGTGTGCATCTTGCAATTAAGAAATTATAAATCGCGGAAGTATTCGTCAATCATTCTACTCTGAAAAGCCATAGAATATTTAATTTTTATTGAAAACTACAGTAACAATATAGGTGTAAAGGAAAACTGCGTAGGATAAAGCTAAGACTCTTAGTTCCTCTTTGAAGTAAGTTCAGAAAAAGACTACTACTATTGTATTACATCCATCTCTATTACATATTACATTTCATCTCTATTTAGCCATTTTCAGCAGATACTTTCCCCAGTTGTAAAAGTTATAGATGTCTAGTACAAATGAATGGTTGTGATGGAAGATAATGTTTTGTGAAATGACTAGAAGCAGTCAGTTGATTTAAAGGTGAGATGGAAGCTTGCTGTTCCTAGGATATGGGAATTGCAAGGCTATATCTTCTGTATTGAAGAAAAAAAATCCTATTAAGCGATACTGTATTAGGGTAGAGTCATTTCATGTCCTACTTTAAGTCCACTTTAGAAAGCAATCCTAATGATGCCCTAAGCATTGCTAGCAATCATGAAACTTGAGTTAGTACAATTTACTAGAAATGCATAGGTTACAATAAGACAAAGATATAACCCTACAGCAGAACGAAAACAGTGAAAGATGGTAACTGAAACATACGACACAGTAAGTTGATGCAACAATATATGAATAAACTGTGCAGATTGCTCCAACTACCAATGGGACCCTGCATGCTGGAGTGATTATATCTGTGTAAATTAGTGTGCAGTGAAAAAGGGAGCTGAGTTGGAGCTGATTACCTGGCCCCTCTCAGCAAGTTATTAGATTAATCACCCACCAACATATTTGGAAAACACATTACAAATGCATAAGGAGGTAAGTCTCACATTGCTAATGGGGAACCAAACTGAGCAAAAGGCTTATCAGTAATAATAATAGCAAACAGTGAACTTGCATTGAATTTTCTACTCAAGAACAATGCCCTCAATTCATATCAGTGGTAAGGACAGTATTGAGAAATCCACTCACTTAACCTTCTATTTTCTTACTTAAGCTTTTGTTTTCTTACTTAACCTTCTGTTTTCAGTTACTTTCAGTTACACCCTCTATTAGTTTCGGACTGATGATTCCTAACTTTGCAAAGCTTAAATATTTCATAAGCAGAAGTGTTTAGTTTGGACAATGGGAGCACAATCAAATTCATGAACATTTGCAGGCTTTCAGTAGAGTTTTGAAGATTATCTCCACTATTTCCCTGTACTTGGTATCACTCTTGATATTTCTTTTATGAATAATTCCTCCTAATATCTTCAAATCTGTTAATTCTCACGTCTATTGCATTGTCTACATATATCACCTTAATTTAATCTTTGTTAAAATCCTCCTTCTGTAAACTTACAATGATGTGTTGTGTGAGTTTTAATGTCAACAACTTCCATGTTGCTGTACATGAAAATTTAAATTTAAAAGCTAGCTGTAGGAGAAGAATGCAAGGAAATATTCTTGAACCTTGAAAACCAGTGAAAGCTAAATACTGATTATTTCCTTTCTTTCTAATTGCCTTCTTAAGAACTTTCTCCTATTTCTAGCTCTCTCATGACAGAATTTTAAAAAACCACTACTGTTCAATATTACTACTGGTCCCCTTAAATATACCAGGAAGGAGAACTGAATCTATACTGTCCTTAAAAAACTCATCATTTCTTCTTGGAGTTAGCTTACTTTTTTTTGCTTTGTCTTTGAAATTCCTCAATTTGGTATTGATAGATTTCTTCTCACCCCTTCCCCATTCCCCAATTTGTCAAGAATTGACTTGCCTTTTGCTTTTTGTTAAAATTTTACTACTGTTGCGCCAGTCTTACCTGTATCATAAGCGCTATGGGAAAACCTTAGTTCTTGGGTCATATATAATCAGAAAAGTATTCCTATGGAACACTTAAAATCTCAAAAATAATGCAGAAACTGTTTTGAATAAACTATGAGGTTACAATCTGAAAATAACCAGGCATTCTGGAATTTTCTCCTGTCGATTTTACTGTAACTAACCAAAGGAGCATCTCTGACTGACAGTTAAAAGAAAATCTTTTCCATAGTGGAATGAAGTAGAGCAATGTGAATTTTCAGAAATGGCCTGCTTTGATATCAGCACTATTAATATTATTGGATACTTTTAAAAGAAAACATTTAACATATGCTGCCCCTCTCCAACAAAAAGTGACATTCGGTGACACTGTTGCAAAAAAAAGAGAAAAAGAAAAAACAAGCTCAACTTAAAATTTCATAAAAATGTTTCAAAAATCAGAAAAGGAGTAGTTTCATATATGCCTGGAATAAGCATTTGATCTAATACTGGTTGCAGGCATTTGGCCTGGCATACTAAATATACATTAAAATTTAAAAAAAAAAAAGATGATATAAGTTTATACAAACTGAGAATGAACTTATCCATAATAACAAACATACCCATGTTTGCTGCATCAACAGTTTGTGGTGTCTCTGTTGACAATTTCTGAAGGGCCTGTTCACCATCTGTCTTCTCTGGTGAGTTGTTATGTCGAGATTGCTGTTGGTCTTCATCTTCAGCAACAAATGAAATTACACCTAAAACAAATAGATGCCAGGTGTTATATTAGCCGGGGCATTAGCTTTATAAAACAGACTGCCAGACACGTACAAGTATTTTCTCAGTTCAAAACTAATGAAAAACAAAGTAAAACTTCCACTCCAGGTGTCAGCCATCCAATTATAATTTATGATAATAAAAGATATGTCTTGAGCAAGTCCAAGGAAATTAACCATTTTTTCTCCCAAAAGTGTTTTTCTACCTACCAGAATGAAAGATCAGCAATAAGAAATACAAGCAAACACACTTCTCAAAGATTATCAAATATGGCAGAAAATAACAGTATCTTTCTTCCCAGCACAAGCATCTATGCATCATCTTGATTGTTTCTGTTATTTTTTAAAATCCTCGTGTCTCATTCTAGTGCTATAAGATAATAAATGTAATAGCTAAAATATTCCCCTCATATATTTTGTACTGTAAACAACTATTTAGGGAAGATAAAATACATAGAGATTGTAAAAACAAGATTTTTAAATTGGCGTGAAAAGTCTCTCCAGTTAAAAATGCAGATTTTTATTTGATAACACAAAATCTAATAAAAAAAAAATGGTTCCCTTGAACACCACTAGTGTTATTCCGGAAGATTTGATATACCAGTTTTAAATAATCAGGTTTTGTTACTTGCATTATGTGCCTCTGACTAAGACTTTTAAATCTACTCAACTTCTTGGAGATACTAGATATCATTACTATTTTATCTAAATTACTGTCCCTCATATTTCAGTACATTCTGGAGAGTTTCAAAGCTGAAATAAATATATGTTGCAGGTTTAATTCTTGCCTCATATGTACAGTGAAAAACTAATTTGAGGAGGTGATTTATTTTATAATGTTATACAGTAAGAAATTTTCCCGTTCAAGATTATTAGAATATATGTGAAATGGTCTCCCAAAGGGAACTTGTGCAACTGTATCTTATTGAGGGTTTGGAAAAATTATTCATATTGGAGGGTTTTTTTAATTTGAAATAGAGAATTAATATAATTTTATGAGAGTCCCAGAACAATTTGATTTGAAAACACCTACATTCAATGGTATTTTTTGTTTCTCCAGCTTTGAGTGGGATAGTTGTGTGGTAACAGATCACATGGCAGTGAGGATGTGCTCGTGCTGTGCTCCCTGACTAGCTGAATGTAGCATCTTACTAGCAGAAATAGCTAAAGCTAAGCGGCAAAGCTCATGTGGAACCTGGAAAAGGGAGCAGCAGTGATGGGGAGAGATGGCACCACACCAGTCACCACAACTGGCTCAGGAAGCCACCGTGACCAGCAGCCAGGAGCTGCTCAAGCTTCCTGTACACATACACATGCACACCCATCTCAATGACAGTCCTCAAGGCTTAACTTTCTTCCCTTAATCACACGCTTGTGCAGAAGTCTGCACTAAACATTCTAGTTTAATTTCATTCCAGGAGGGATCAATCTTAGTATGATGGCCTCATGGTTAGTTTTGATTATAATATTATGCTAGAAGGGTGATACTCTAAAAAAAAAAAAAAGGGCCAAAAAACTCATAACTGAAGTCAAATGCTACCAGGATATCTTAGAAAAGCAAAATCCCAGATTTTCTTCCCTCTGTTAAGAAAATCTATAAAAATACAAATAAAATAATAGAATCATGGAATGTTTGGGGTTGGAAGGGACCTTTAGAGGTGATCTAGTCCAACCCCCCTGCAGTGAGCAGGGACACCTTTAACTAGATCAGGTTGCTGAAATGTAATACAAATGAAATACAAACAATAATACTAATAAAACACAAATAATTAAATAATGCAAATAAAAATAAATAACACTTTAAATAGAAAATGTTTACAAATTCCTAGTATTAATCACAGTACAGAAGCCAGAAATTGTGTCTAAATAAGCAGGAGAGTGATTGCAATTTCAGGAAATTATTGAATATTTTTTTTAAAAATCTTCAAAGATAAGGTAAATGTGTAAGTATAATAAAAAAATAAAACCATTATGGAAAGCTCAGGGGAATAAAGTCTGAAGAAAATGCTCAAAGTATATAAATATTTATACAAGAGGACATATTACCTAATGGATCTTCAGATAAATACTGACTCCTTAATCTGATTTTGCATTTTAATAAATAATTCTAGTATAATTTTCGTTTATTGCAGCCCAATATTAGGGAGAAGCAAGGTACAAGAGAAAGACTTCAGTAATTTTAAATACCATCCTAACTACCAATATATTTGACAGACATCAACAATTATAAGCAATTGAACAAAAAAAATGCAGAATTATAGCTTTCAAGTTGATTAAAAATAGAGTAAATGCTAAAAACACTAAATTCATAAATTCTAAAGCATGCTTACAGTAGAGAATCTTTTTTTTCACTTAATTTTAAATTTTAACATTATAGACCTTGCTTGCAGTGACAATGGAGGGTTTTCTTTACCAATTGTCTGTATTTCAGAATACTGTATTGTGCATACATGTGCGTAGGTCAAAGAGGGACAAAATGTGAGTGTTCACAGTTTAAAAAATTTTATTTCATCAGTAAGTACGGTGATGGTAAAACAAGTTAACTTTTTTGGCTCTGCACAAAATGTGCTCTCAGAAGCATCAAAATAATTGGCTGAAGAACTCTAATTAATTTTTATTTGCAGTAAATCTTGGAACGCTTGAAAAGTTTCAGAACAGCAAATTGCTAATGCTCAAGAATATTTCAAGAGCTAGTGGGAGAACTACGGTAACTAAGAACTGCTTGAATTGCTAAACCACTGTGCTGATAATCCAGCAATTGCACAATCAAAAAATCAGCGAAGAATTGCACTATAATTGCTGACACTCAATTTTCCTTATTTATGGAAAACAGATCTCAAACAAACAGAATTCATAACAATGAGGTTAAAAACTTTATCAATAAAGGTGACTGGATTGATGTAATGTATTCAGGTCTCTGCAAGGCACTCAATTAAATCTCTCGAAGTATTTCAGTAACAAATAATCAGTTTTACTACAGATGGTATACAGTTTTTAAACTCAGTTTATCTGCTTAATCTTAAAATATTCATAAATTTTCTTTCATAATTTTCTTGGGCACCAAAGTGCTACTACTGGCTCAAAGCTATTTACATTTTTTATTGGGGGGAAAAAAGAAAATCTTCTTGATTGCTGGCAAGAACTGCAAATAACAAAAAAAAGGTACTAATTTCAAGTCAAATATACAATGCAGAATCTTTATCAGTGAGGATACTTAATACGTAGTATGCTCTGCATGACTTGAGTCTTTAAATTAAGACGGAATGTTTTCCTAAGTATAATATTGTCCTAAGCAGAATGCTCTCCTGTTTCAGGAGTGAATGGTGCAATCCAATGACTACTATTGGAGATTAAAATAACTGATGATACATAAATATATGAAGTTATTCAAATGATGGTCTACAAGAAAATTCCAATCAAAAGGTGTTTTGCAGGATGGGAAAAAGACTTTTTTACAACAAAGACTAATTAAAAATCCTTAGCACTCTATGAAGTGACAGAAAATACATTTGAAAGATGCAGAAACACTGCATCAAATATGACATTTAAAATAACAATTAAACATGTTTACATTTTTTCATAAGGTTCTGCTGGGCTTGGCTCCTATGTTATGTAAGGGCTTTGATACAGGAAGTTTAGTCTTTCATCTGTGAGCGCACTATCGTCTTGCAGAACCCACTGTTTCTTACAGTCTTCAGCAAAGGCAGCAATATCTTATATTACCTTATTGATGCTGCAAAGCAACTGATAAATGATAATTTGTTCATGAATAACAGTTGCGAGTTCTTGGGTTTTTTTCTTGCATCTATTTGTTCCGTTCTGACTTCTCTGCCATACATTATATAATGATGTAACTAACTTGTCAAAATTTCATGGCTAACAATTTTTAAAGCACCCATTCAAAACCAAACAATGCTTCATGTACATCACAGAGATACAATTCCCACTGATTCGGTTGGCCTCAGAATTATGTCACCATTAAGTATTTTAGAAAAATACCACATACATATTTCACAAGAAAAAATACTAAATTGCCAAAGCAGCCCTACAACTATTGCTAGAATTATGCTGAAAATGAATAGTTAAAAATTACATAAATTTTAGAGGTTTTATTTTTGCTGATACAACATTGCTTTAAAAGGTTTCTTGGTCAAAACATCATTGAAAATTTTCTAGCTTTACTATCCAGTGTTTAAACATTTTATACATCTTCAGTCCACATAGTAATACCAGAGCCTTGTTTTATATTGCTTTAGAGAAGATGCATCCCTTTACAAGGAAGCAGGCCGGTTTATTTCCCAATAAAATCGTAATTGCAACACCACATGCTAGACTGACTCATTGGCTATACGCTACAATACCACATCCCTGAAGCCAATTAAGAAAGCAAGAAATATTCAATTTTTTCCTTTCTGTGTTATTTGAATGGACTATTTGAAAGATCTGTATTGTACATTATTATTTTCTGGTGCAGAGAGATGATAAAACCCCACAATATCCCAGTATTTTAACAGGAATCAAGAAGGCTATGTGGCCACGGAATTCATCACACAAACCTGAGAAGACACAGAAATGTTTGGCTTGTGGCTTAAATATACCAACATGGTCTTAACATGCATAGGTCTTGGGAGTAGGAAGAGTTTTTTTTTTATTTTTTCCTGATTTGTTATGGCCAATGAAATCAATGTGTATTTTCTGCCTCAGAAAAGTTCCATAGAAGAGATATGATAAATTAAAAAGATTAGTGTAATTTATGTATGCTATAGCTTTGGTCAATTTTTCTTCTGGCGATTTTTCTACAGTCAAAAAAAGATATTTACCGGAGATTACAACAAAACTTTATAATCTCCTTTTTGCATAGGAAAACCTCTATGATGATATATGTAAATTCTCAAGGGTTTCTGTAAATCCTGCTACTTGTAGGTACACTGGGACTACATGAATTGCTCCCTGCATCGATGAAAAAGAAGCAGAATAAGCTTCAAGACTCATACATAGGAGAAATGAGCAAGTGGCAAATCCCACTGTCAACTATAATTCATATATGTTTTTCTGGCATTTAATAAAGAGGTGAATTGTTTTATTTATAATTCTCACTGTCTGTTCTTAATGTGACAATGAAACCATGATATGAAAGGGCACAGGAGTACACAACCCAAACTGCACTAGGATAGGTGGAAAGGGTATGGTGGGTATCATCTTGCCAGGCAATGGCATATACAAATAGGGCAGCCCTTCCTCAGTGCACTCCAGTGATCCAACAGTGGAAGTATGCCAGAGTCATTCATGGTAATCAAGCAACCAGAAGTTCTTTCTAACTTTGTCTTTATTTCAGATGAATTAGTCTCAATATGTTAGGGTGTCTCAGTTGAAGAAGTGCTTAAAGCAAAGGTACCAACAGGTGCCGGAAATAAGGCAATGGCTACAAGAAGCTACAGAGATGGTTTTCCTCCCATGTGTGATTTTATTAGTCCATTGAAATTAGAGAGATCAGCAGATCAGTTTACAGAATTCCTCAAAACAAATAAATGGATAATTTTTTTTTTCTTTTTTAAAATCAGGTGTCACACAAGTATTGAAGGGAAATACTCTTAAGCAAACAAGTTTAATCAACTCATTTACAGGCCAGAATGTATTGGCATGATCTTCACCATCTCATTAAAATTGTCCTACAGCTCCATCTGACAGGCCATGGCCTGTAATATGCTGCCCCTTTTCCTCAACATAAGCTTCAAAAACTCCAAGTAGCGTGGAAAAATGCTGCCTGCTAAATACAGATATACTTGAAAAATAAATGAAAGTGATTTCACAAAATTAGAAAGCTCCTTTCCAAAAGCTTGTAATTTTTTATGGATAAAAGGACACTGACTATAATAGGTGTGTATCTTTTGCACAAGAAATATTCAAGCTTTATGAGCTTTCGTCTATTCTGGAAAAAAATCTGATCTATTCTGAGGAAAGCAGAAACAAGACTTTGATAAAAGATAAAGGAATATGTAGAAGATGCTTTATCAAACCTAAAGGAAATTGCTCTGTTACTTAGATGGCTGATGCCAGAACCTTGTGTGAGATGTTTATTAGCTATTATTTCTATGTTAAAGCTGTCATACAGCTACAAAACCAGCCAAAGCATATAATATTAGCCCTCCGTTGGAATGCTTACAAATGGACTTTGAAAAGAACTGGGTCCATTTTTAGCTTAGTAATTGTAAAATAGCCAGAAGGAAATCAAAAGAAGGATAATTTTTGTAGCTATATAATTTTGCAATGAAAAAGACTTTAAATGTAAAGGAAAAATGCAGACCATTTGCTCAGTACAACAATTTATACAGTAAAAGTCCTTTTATGAAAATTTATTTTAGTATGACAAAACCAGCACTAGAACACCAAGATTACAGAGTTTTATGCTTAAAAGTTAGGGAGATCTAAACTTGAGATCATCTATCGGCAGTATGACAGAGTCTTCAACTAGATATCTAAATAGTTGTTCTTTTTTCCCCACAGGATAAAATTCACTCGCTTTGTGGATAGTTTTTGAGCATTGCTTTTTATTACCAATCATTCAACATATTTTCCCCATGGATTATTTACTTCCCTCTAAACAAACTCACCAAACTGAATAAAGGGTACCTTTCTTTTTGGGTGTTCAAATTATCCTTTACCTGTTATATCTTCAAGCTAAAAAGGACAAAGATTCCTGAGTCTTAATTAATTCCGACTTGAATCGCCTACTTCTAATCTGTGATCCTCAAGCTTCAGGCTGGCTGCTGAAACATCCTAGAAGTGCCAAAAATTCATATATATCTCAGCTTTGACAATAAAGTTTCCCAGGAGCTGAAAATTCTGCTTTGGGGAACAAATATGATTTCCCAGCCTTGCGCAGTATGAAGCAGACTAACTTCCTTTCTCCCTGAAGCCACAAAGTAAGCACTTCCTAACTGATGTTACCTTGGCTAGGACACCTGATGCTTAGATTTATATCACACCTAACATCACACAGGAAAATCAGCAGCTGCCTTTCAAACCTGAGACAGAGGCCTTTCTTCCTTCCACCTCTCTCCCTCCTACAGCAGCTGAATGATTAGAGAGCATGCACAAATTTCTGTGACAATAACCAAAACTGTCCCTGCTCCAGAGGAAGAATGAACATGATTTCCTAGGGTAGTAATTAAAGCAAGCACTGAGACAGGGGGTGGATGTTAGAGAACTGGGCCCTGCCTCTTTTCAAAGGACAACTTCAGCCTTCTATCACATTATGCCTTAAGCATAAAATAATGAACTGTTTTCTGAAAAAAGAGCATTCATGGCTTCCCAGTCTTTGAACCAATAACTTTTCTGTCAAGTTAGGCAAGACCGATTGTTCTCTCTTATGCTCACTTAGTGAACTTATAATACTTCCAAGCATAACAGAAACCATTGCAATAAAAGTTAGGGGAATGACAGAACATAAGGGATGTCGATCTGAAGACACCATTGCTGTCCTTTTGAAGGCATGGCTTTCACTACCTGGTATTAATTTGCTGTATGATAGATTCCTTGGAACCTCTTCTACTGAAACTTTCAGTATGTATAAAAGAATTGGGGATTTTCTATGCCAGAAGATAATATTCCTAAATATTTAAAACCTGGAAAAAAAGCATACATTAAAATATAATACATCCTTAATATTTCCTCATGAACATTTTTGATGGTCACAAATTTCATTGAAATCTGACTCTCATTCAGAGAAAGTGAAATTTGTCTCAGGACTACAGATTTAGCAAGAAGGCACTGAAGTCTTCCTGTGGCAGTAGGCCAAGCTTTGTTACAAATACTAATTTCATTTTGCGAATCACCTGTGAATTGAGATGACATTATTACTTATATTTTACACATCAGATACTAAAACTAAAATGGCCAAAATTGCAAACTAGTTTAGCATCTTTAGGGAGAAGACTTAATAGCTTTTTAATGTGAAAAAATAGTTGTCATTAAACCCAATTGTTTAAGAAGGCAGCACAATCAAGTGTTTGGAGTTAGGAAACCACAAAATCAGAACTATACACTAAGCATTTTGTATTAAGAGATTTATCCAATATCAGGAATTCTTTTGTTTAAGAAGTTGTTCAAATCTAGGTTTCCTGAGCACTATTCAGTCACTTTAGGATGGTCTCTTCTGTTCCCATAAATCCTTCCCAAACGCACTTTCATGCTTTGCTCTGTGAGAGTTACTACAATAGCTACTCTACAAGGAAGAAAAAGACTGATTTGTAAAGCGTCATTTTCACAGTTGTGCCTTTCAGGTTCTGAGGTAAGAACTGAGCACCACGGTATTGTGTAATTGTTACTAAGCATTTGAAAATTATGAAATTTGAATTGTTAAAATAATTTGTTTTAAAAAATTATTTTAAGGACAGAACATTAAATATAACATGCTGATGTTAGTTAATACAAGCAAGAGTTTTGCTATTGTATCATAAGAATACCAGTATAAACATGGACTGATGCAAATTATTTGCAATTAATTTTAGAATATCCCTAGTCTCTGCACATCTCAAAGAACAAATTGGGTTCACTACATTCTATGTATGTACTCTTGCCTTGTGGTCAACAAGTTGAACTTTAATCAAGGGAAAGAATCAAATTCTGGTTGTTGCCTTTAAATCTTTCATTCTAGTAGTGCTAAGATAACTACAGCTATCCAACAGGTTTTGGAAAATTAAATTTAGACCCAAGAACTTGGTGACAATTCAAAATCATTAATTCTTATTGAGCCAATTTTCATGGGACCAATTAAATGCATAAAGTTGCACATTGTTGGAATTTTTGAAGGAGCTGAACAATTTTTAGCAGAAATATACCTTTACAAATAAAAATATGAGCCAGCTTAAAAACCAGTATCACCAGTAATTATAGTCTTATTTCCAGAGGAAAGGTTATGTTGAACAGAAACGTAAGCATTAAATGTGAACAGATTTAATCTGCTAATTTATAAGGATTTTATGTATTCAGGTTCTACATTGTACCTTGAAAGATTCCTCGTCTCCACGGAGATACACTCAAAGTGTAAGCCACTGTGTCATCTGGTTCTACAGTAATAAGAGGTGCACCACCCACCATTGAAAGATCTGAAGATACCTGGTATAGAGAATTAAGAAAGAGAAAAAATCATCAAAAGCAAGTTACTCTTGCAAGAATGCTATAGACACAATATCCATTCTACTTGCTTTGAAAAGTAGAGTAAGATATAAAGTGTGCTATTGGTAAGTCCTAACCTTTATGCACCTGAAAAGGATACATACTCTAAGAGTACTGCTGGCATATACAGACCATATCAAGCACAAACGTTGAAGTCATTGCTCAATACAAGTACAGGTATCTCACTTAGACCATGAAACTACTTACATATGCATAGTTGCACAGTCAGGTCCTTAATATTTTACATACCTTTTTTTTTTTTGGAAGTGTAACAATGAGGTTTAACAGTAGTGATCCATTGAACTAGACAGAGCAAAGCAAAATCTGAAGTGTTGTTTTAACATCAATTGCTATACCTCAGGTGATATTAAACCATGCTTTTTAGTATGTCGTATTTCGTAAATGACATGTATGTGATGGCATACAGAGTAACTATTTGAACAATGAAAAGAACAATGCAATTTTCATATGCTCAGTTCTAGATTTTGTAAACTATAAAGCTGATTGCAGGAATATAGGTTCAGAGTAATTTTTTAATTGCATCTCATTTCTTTGTCGCTTGTATAAGTTTGCTACAGACAGACTCTATGACCAGCTGCTCATGGGAGAGACATTCAAGTCTGAGGCATCACCAATCACGGCTGGTAATTATCTGCTTAAGTCACTGGTTGTACAGAAAGCCAGCAGGTGAACCGCATGAATGGTTCTGCTCACACCCTCTCTTCTGTTACATATGCCACTGGGTGGAGCAAAGTTCTGCTGAGTGATGGTATTTTAAATCGACACTGCAGTTTCTGCAGTGGACGTCTGACTACAGGTGATGATTTTCCACTGAGGCATGAAGT
The DNA here is from genome assembly GCF_000687185.1 of Egretta garzetta. Classification (NCBI taxonomy): domain Eukaryota; kingdom Metazoa; phylum Chordata; class Aves; order Pelecaniformes; family Ardeidae; genus Egretta; species Egretta garzetta. The sequence goes on along the minus strand of NW_009258539.1, from coordinate 2,931,747 downwards.
CCTTTGAAAAATATGTTCAGGATATCATGTAGTACTGTAGCATGGTGTAATTTCTTATTACATTAAATAATAAAATAGTCCCCGTGCTGTTTAGGTGAATTTTGAGTGAAATCACCAGTCAAATCAGAAAGGCTGCTTTTTTTTTTTCCCCCCCTGTTTGTTTATCCATTTCATTAATGACAACAGCTAGCCCGTCAAGCATCCAAGTGGACACTTGGATCTACAAAGACCTCTTTTGCAACAGTAAAAGCATTAGAATCACTGACCATTTTCTTCCTCCCCAAAGTTACCTTTTTTTTTTTTTTTCTTACTAAATAAGTTTTGTTCATATTTTCTGTAGAAAAAAACAATTCTAAGGTCATCTTGTCTTCTATTACAGCCAATCATTGCCAATACTGTTCATCCTCTCTGGGGTACTTATGTTAATATAATCCATTGCTTAAGTGCTAGTACAATCTGGAACTTCTATTCCAAGCATCAGAGTTTCCATATTAGGCAATTTTCCATGGATATCTGAACTCTGATTCATGCTAATCCCATCTATAAGACCAGAAAGGCACTTATACCAACACTTTTCCACCACATAACCAGGAGCTTAGGGCACTGGCCAGACCTGTACATCTTGGAACAAAGCCCTTGGCCCTAATCTGATTGAAGAGATTAAGTAAACATCCATAGAGAAAATATGTCTTACTATTTTACTACTGGCCTGGTTATAATTCTCCATTCCTTTTGCTGGCACTTTTAGGCTTCTGTTGCTGAGTGCCTTCTTTCTCCAGTTAGGCAGAGAACCCAGACTGCTGTCTGAAACTGTGGATTTCAAAGCAAGAGGTGTCTAAAAGAAAGCAGCTCAGAACTTTGTCACCTCTTTTACCCCTATTTATGAAAGCTCCTAAAGGCATGAAGAGCTTGTTGTTTCATAGTATGAATTTAATCATAGAAATTCTCTGAATCTCTTTATTGTTGTTCAAAAGACGTCCCAGGGCTAGAAATAACCTTGCTTCTAAGAATCTAGAATCATATGCATGAGCTTGTGTGCAAATTTTAATTATGTGCATATATGACAGGTATAAAAATGATTCTGTTTACATTAATTTAAAAGCTCTGTTTAATCTTAAGGTCTTTTTTTCTTCCATCATCACTCTAATCCTTTATGAAAGCAAAGATTCATCTTTACATGCATTCTGCAGAAATCATGCCGGAACAATAGATCTGCAGATTTCTGATTTCTCTTCTGACTACTTTAAAATAACTGAAGTACATATTTTGAAAAATTAAAATATTATGCTTGACTACAGTAAAGCATTTAACTTGGCTCTTTTAAGTTCTCTCATTTTCATGAAAACTTCTAGAAGTTAAGTACCAGGCATCAGAAGCTAGTTTACAGATGTTAGCTTTCTAAATGCATAGTATTTCCCAATTAAAAATTATTCAGTTTTTCATCGTAAGTAGTTGTGCATCTCCACTGCTGCCTTGGTACTAAATGAGTTTGACGCTAATTTATAGAGAATGGAACCCTTTTGTAAAGACAGAGGTAGACTCCTTACCTTGAGATATCCCTAGTTAATTCCTTAACTCTGTGCATGAGCTCTGTCTTCATAATTTTTCATTCATTCATTTGATCTATTTAATCCTTTCAACTCTCAAACTCTGGAAATCATTTAATACTAGTTGAAATATTTGCTAAAATTTGTCAATTGATTTCACTCTTTATACACCTATAATTCCCCTTCTTCCTTTCCATGGGTTTTCCACTGTTCCCACTATATCTAACAGTAACTGGACTTTTTCCATCCCATAGTGTTCTTTTCCTGCCCTGTGTCTAAAATTTAGTCATCTGTGGAAAGGGACCTGGGGGTCCTGGTGGACAGCGAGCTCACTGTGAGTGAACAACGTGCTGCTGTGGCAAAAAAAAGGCAACAGGATGCTGGGTTGCATCAACAAGGGCATCACCAGCAGGGACAAAGAAGCCGTTATCCCACTCAGCACTTGTCAGGCCACATGTGCAATACTGTGTTCAGTTCTGGTCCCCACTTCGCAAAAAAGATGCAGACAGGCTGCAGAGGATGCAGAGAAGGGACACCAAGACGATCAAAGGAGTGGGAAGCCTGCCAGGTGAGGAAAGGCTGAGAGAACTGGGTTTGTTCAGCATTGAGAAAATAAGGCTTAGGGGAGACCTTATCACCACGTTCCAGTATTTAAAGGGTGGCCATGAAGTAGACGAAGACTTCCTTTTTACAAGGAGTCACATGGAAAAGATGAGGGGTAATGGGTACAAGTTCTCCCTGGGGAGATTCCAGCTGGACACAAGAGGAAAAATTTTCTCAATAAGAACAATCAGCCATTAGAATAATCTCCCCAGGGAAGTGGTGGATTTCCCAACATTGGACACAACATTCAGCTGGACAGGGTGCTTGGGCAATCTTGTTTAGACCGTGCTTTTGCCAGGTAAGGTTGTACCAGATGATCCTTGAGGTCCCTTCCAACCTGGTATTCTGTGATTCTATGATTCTTTCTGTTAACACTTTGGTTTAATAAAGTTTTTACTAATTAATTTATAATCACACTACTCCATTATACTCCATATAATCACATTACTCCAAAACATATATGCTTCTAATGTGCTATACAGCCCAATCTCAGAATTTTAAAATTCTGAATAGTTTTTTTCCTGTTAGCCTGCCTTCTGCAATCACATTTCCCAAACTCTTCCTAAAGTTCTCATAAGAAGGTGTAACCTATTGTCACCCATATGAAATGTGAGTGCACTTTACCATTTTATGCAGTTTTCCCTTTGAGGGTAGAAAGATGGCCATGCTATGCTTCAAAATGCCCCAAGTCTAATTGATCAGAGAACTGTGACTGCAAGGTAAACTACAGTACACACCACCCTCCTCGCATCCTCTCCAGCAAGGACACAGCTTTCCTTAGTTCTTTAAGGTGCTGGGAAGATTGTAAGAAGCCGAACCAAAGAGTTGGAATTCTTTCTATCTCTGTTTTCACAAAATGCAAAATAGGAACCTAAAATACAAAAACTTGCACATCTGAAATGACAAACTACCCAATGAATTCAGAAATAAAACATCTATCAGTAATAGTTTTTAATATTTTTTCTAGTTATATACATAGTTTCATTAATACTATTTATATTGTAAAACAATTAGCACCAAAAGAGAGATTATGAAACAGGTATGAAACACAACAACTGATTACTGAAGGTTTCCCTTATGATCTGGAGTTTCAACTGAGCAACCTTGAATCTGAATGCCTGTTTCTGTATTAATTTAAGCATTATTATAACATGATGCTGAACCAACTAGTCTATATTACTATCTAAACCTTTGTGCCAAAAGATAAAGTCATAGTTCTGTTAATGATTTTGCCGAATTCACAAGCCCAGATATGCAGCACACATGCATTGCTTTTGTATCATTCTCCCTGTTGACTTTCCCTGACTGAACATTCTGACATAATGCAACTCCAGCTTATGCTACACACTGAAGGCTTATGCCATCATTGCCACTACTTCCTCACCCTTCTTCTGTTTAACTGCTATATACTGAATTGTGTTTCCACAATGAGACAGATCTTGATAAAAGTGTATTTTTTAAGAAATTCAGCCAAAATAGCAAAAATACTGGAGCTATTCTTCCTATTTTCTATCTCTAATGAGATATAATTAAGCTTGAAAGGAAAGAAATTTAACAAATTGATGTTTTCTCCATTGTGTTCTGCTGCCAGAATCCAGTGTAAATAAAAAATAAAGTCTTGCTGGAGTGAAAGTAGGAATGATTTTAGGATCACAATGAGAACTTTTCACAGAATCACAGAATTGCAAGGGTTGGAAGGAACCTCAGGAGATCATCTAGTCCAATCCCCCTGCTAAAGCAGGTTCTCCTAGACCATGTTACACAGGACTTCATCCAGGCGGGCTTTGAATATCTCCAGAGAAGGAGACTCCACAGCCCCCCTGGGCAGCCTGTTCCAGTGCTCCATCACTTCCTCATATTCAACTGAAACCTCTTATGTTTCAGTTTGTACCCATTGCCCCTTGTCCTGTCGCTGGGCACCACTGCAAAGAGTCTGGCTCCATCCTCTCGACTTCTATCCTTAAGATATTTGTATGTATTGATGAGGTCCCCTCTCAGTCTTTTCTTCAGGCTGAACCAGCCCAACTCTCTCAGTCTTTCCTTGTAGGGGAGATGCTACAGTATCTTAATCATCCTAGTTGCTCTCCTCTGGACTCTTTCTAGGAGTTCCTCATCTTTCTTGAACTGGGGAGCCCAGAACTGGACACAGTACTCTAGGTGGGGTCTCACCAAGGCAGAGTAGAGGGGGAGGATTACCTCCCTCGACCTGCTGGCCACACTCCTCTTAATGCACCCCAGGATACCATTGGCCTTCTTGGCAACAAGGGCAGATGGCTGGCTCATGGTGAGTTTGTCATCCATCAGGACTCCCAGGTCCCTCTCGGCAGAGCTGCTTTCCAGCAGGTCAGCTCCCAGCCTGTACTGTACATAATTCAGGAATAAGCAAAGAAAACTTGAAAGACAAAAATCTTGTCCCAGAGGTATTCCAATAGATATGAGCACGCCAAGATAAAAATAGTGAAAACTGTAGCATTTAGGGATGATTCTACACAATAAAAAAGTAAGCACTTGTACCTAGCAACAATATCGGTGCATTACAGAGTACTTTAACTCGAAATGGCCTGGGGAGAGGTGCCCTCACAAACTCATGACAACCATGGCACAGGACAGAGGAATTCTAGTGTTCCATACCTGTTCAATACCAAAAAATTAAGCTGCTTTTTGGATGGAATCTTACCAAGGGTGGGTTGGATAGATATACCCATATGCACAGTATTGATACAGATAGAAATAGATGGATCTACACATACCCACACAGAGAATTTATCATCAGGCCTGAATAACTGCAGTTTCTTAAAATAGTGATCAATTTTAAGCACCTGGAAAATACGTAACATTGCTGATTCTTATCTACAATCTTTGTGAGTATCCTATTGCCAAAAAATCCCAATCACATCAATATTAGTGTTGTCTTGTAAAAACTTTCCTACTTGTAGTTATTCCATTCTTGAACATCTTTTGAACATTCCTGGGCATAATCATTAGAAAATGCACCAGGTGACCTAATGGGTGAAATATTTTTTAACTGTATAAGTGAGCTAGAAAAAGAAAAACTCCCACTTTGATGATTATCCCTATTTCCTAGGAAGTCTATCATCTTCAAAAATATGAATTTATTCTTCTCATAGTTTATGTATGAATTATGCCCATTTACAAAGATATAAGGACATTCTGGAAGAATGCTCTTCATTAATAAAATTCCACATATATCTGGAAATAATGTAACAAATAAATAGTAAATAATTATTATATAATTTTTAAAATGTTTAATTCTATTAAGTACTTTACAAGAATGTATAAGCCAAAGCTACATCATACTGTGCAATTTAATTAAGAAAATACAAGAAAAAAAGGAGTTTGATAGACTATTAAAATAAATTGTCTTTCATTACTTCTTAAGATCTCACAGGAAAAAAAAAGTTAATTCTCTTGTTTTGCAATGCAAAACTCTGTTGATAACTAGTAAAATACTTAGCTACTACTCACATTTTCACAAAATCTAATAAAGAACTACCGCAATAAGCTGAAATGGAACAGAACTTCCAATAAAATTTCTGTATCGAAGCCTGGATCCACATACCATTATCAGTCCTTCAATTCCATAACAAAATTAGATGCTTTATTTGCACAGGTTGTATTAGAAAGACAATGTGTGACATAATTGAGAAACAGCAAAACTCTTCAAGTTGCTGTAATATTTATCACGCAGTCACTACAATTAATTCAGTGAAGAAATTTTGGCTTTCAGCAACTACAAATTCCCCCAAACCCACATGTATGTTACATCCTTTCACTATCAATTGGAAAATAAGAATACCACAATGAAACCAAAATGTAAATTATTATTAATGTTATCACTGTGACCCTGAAGAAAATTTGCACAAATCAAAAAATCAATCCATCTCCAAGGATTTAATTTTTAAATTATAGTATTCTCCATTGGCTTATACCTCAAGTCATTATTTACACACAGCCAGAAAGTATAAATGCAGCAGATTTGTGAAATGTTACAATTTCAATCTAATTTATCAGTCACAGATTTGAAAACTCATTCCACAAAACTGCAATATGGCTATTTAAGATGAATAGGAATGGAAAGTCAATCTCCAAAATTATAGTAGTGAGCTGAATGTCAGATAACACTTCAAGACAAAGTAGTAAATGGATGTACAGAACTTAATCAAATACACTTAAATTCCACTATCTCTTTGTATAATGAAGTTAGACAGTAATATGCTCAATGCTTCCATTTTAAAATTATTTCTTGGATCTGTTTAACAATATTCATAGAATCACAGAATCGTAGAATGCTTTGGGTTGGAAGGGACCCCTAGAGGTCATCTAGTCCAACCCCCCTGCAGTGAGCAGGGACACTGCTAACTAGATCAGGTTGCTCAGAGCCCCATCCAACCTGGCCTTCAATGCTTCCAGGGATGG
>NW_009258539.1:2910535-2925139 GCF_000687185.1 Egretta garzetta | reverse complement strand
CTGAAAGGCCGCAATCAGGTCTCCCCGCAGCCTTCTCTTCTCCAGGCTGAACAACCCCAACTCCCTCAGCCTGTCCTCATAGGGGAGGTGCTCCAGCCCTCGGATCATTTTTCTGGACCCACTCCAACAGTTCCATGTCCTTATTGTGCTGAGGGCTCCAGAGCTGGACGCAGGGCTCCAGGAGAGGTCTCACCAGAGTAGAGTAGAGGGGCAGAATCACCTCCCTCGACCTGCTGGCCACACTTCTCCTGATGCAGCCTAGGGTACGGTTGGCCTTCTGGGCTGCCAGCGCACATTGCTAGCTCATGTCCAGCTTTTCATACATCAGTACCCCCAGGTCCCTCTCGGCAGGGCTGCTCTCAATCCTTTCTTCTCCCAGCCTGTATTGATACCAAGGCTTACCCTGACCCAGGTGCAGGACCTTGCACTTGGCCTTGTTGAACCTCACGAGGTTCACACAGGCCCACCTCTCCAGCCTGTTCAGGTTTCTTTGGATGACATCCTGTCCTTCTGTCATGTCAGCTGCACCACTCAGCTTGATGTCATCTGCAAATTTGCTGAGGGTACACTCGATCTTGCTGCCTAAGTCATTGATGAATATATTGACAGGCTTTAGTTATTAAAAACTTAATGCTCCTTGACATTAGGCCAGAACCAGGTCTGTGAGAGTCACTGATCAATCTGATAACCAGATTTTTTTTCAATACTGTCAAGAATGACAAATATTTTGAAAGAAGCTACCATTAGTTTCCCTCATCCTCCTTTTGGTGCATACCTTGCAAGTTCCTGAGTTATTAGGAAATCATTTAGTTCTTGTAATCACTATTATTTTGCCACTGGCATGTTAAAACACTGAAATAAAACATCTTTGCATTGCACTGAGTATATTCCACAAATAATTTCTGCCTGTTTAGCTGCAATCTGGAGTTCTACATAATGAAGAGTGCTACATAATCCAGATTCGTAAGCCAGCCAGGCCACTTGTCTAGATCACTAACCTATCTCAAGAAACAAAGCAGGCCTAAGATCTTACTACACCCTTACTTGATCAAAAAATTTCATAACTAGTAATGACAAAAAAACCCTGCCAACAACCACAGTTATTCTTGCATTCTGTAGGCCTTTCTACCATTAATTATTGCCATGAAGAATGCTTTTTCTATAGTGAAGTCTGTTACAGAATTTCTGGTAGGCAATGTGGAAACCAAAAGGATTGAAATTGGATGGGCAGATGAAATTAGAAGAATTATGGCATACACAGATTTACTTGTGGTTAAATAATACAAACTTGATGAGGGTATAGGACCTTCAGCAATCAGGTTACTAGAGTTGCATGGAATTTATTCTCAGGAAATCTCACATAAATTACCAAACAAGACAGCCTGAACAGGGAAGCACCTCATTAAGGGTTTACAGTATGTAATTTCATTATTTTGAGAAATTTGTAATAAATACCCAACCTTCGTGTCTTTCTTTCATTGACATTGTAAAGATCTAAAATGGATACATAGAGGATAGAGAGAGAAATGCACTGAAGAACAGGGGATTTCATAGTCTTTGATTATGTATTTATTCTACAATACTTTGGGAAATTACTAACGGTTTGTATAACCTAATACCTGAAAGGTAAGGTAACTGAGCTTTGAGATTCCTCTAGAGAGTTTACTTTAATGACATCTATTTTGAGCAGCACTGAGAAAAACTGTTACACAGGTAACAGTAATTTTTACTGCAAAACCAAGCCTTGAAAGAATTAGGCACCTTTATAGCTAAAGTTACTACCAAAGGTGTCATTAGAAGCAGCCATCAACACACCAGGCAATTATTTACATCCAGCAGACACACTTTTATATAAAAATCAAAAGAAAATGATATAAAACATTTTGTCATGAGACTGACAGATTGGATTTTATAGAAATACTTTACACTTCCTACTTTTGTAGGATGATTTGAAACTAATTTTACAGCCACTAAAAACCACTTACATTGCAGTCACTAACCTTACATTAATTCAGTATCAGAGAAGGATGTGTTCTCTGGCTGACGTTATATGTGCACAAATTCTTTATGAATACTGTTGTAATGCTTTTTCAGAACCAGGAGTAACTTAATCACAAGAAAGACAATTTTTGTAATATCCCATAGAACCAACCATGAAGAGCAGAGTGGCTGTGTTTCCCTGAGGTTTACATATCTATCAGTAGAATAAAACGTTCATAAAACATTCACATTTTTTGACAAATTTATGGAAATTGTCTTTCTAATCACAGAAAGCTTTGTGGGCACTGAAAGTCGTTTGCTTAGCATTTTTAGAGGTAGACTGATGGAGTCAAGCACATGACCTCCACTAAATTCCAAAGGCACTTCTTCCCTCCCTGACTCTCTTGATACATATTAGTGATTGCACAGACAAGCAAACCACGCATACAAAAATTATTGCTGCTCCAGCCATGAGCACTCTAGATATGTTTGAAATGGGAAAAGCATTATTCAGTGAGAAAAGGGCTTTCTTAATGGAGGAAAGGAAAGAACTATTTCCCTCTTCCTCCTCCCAGATTTAGCTTTCATTTTCAATAGTCACTTCTGCAGTAGTACCCTTATTTTGTTTGAAGCTATTAGATATATATAGTGAATACTGAGAAAGAGGGTAGCATATATACATTGTAATTATTTTTTAAATTAAATTTGTTTTTATTAAGTTTGTAGTTTAATATATTCTGTTCTTAAAATGGAATAGTGAAGCTAAATTTACACCTCTAAGGCAAAATTATCCAAGTACTAATTCATCTAAATTACTTATTGTTAAGTATTCATTGTGCAGTATGAATGAGTTTATGGACACGCCTGTAAATTACTATGCTCGTCAGCTACCTGCACATTTTATACCATTCCTGATATAGGCTGAGCTTTATTATTTCAGCAAATGAAATATGTTTTTTAAAAATACCATGTATGTCCCAGTTTGTCTGAGAAAAGTAACCTCATATAGCAGACACACTCCATCAGTGGAGGATGTATGGGGCAAATCAACCAACCAATTCAATAATGAAGATATTCACCAGCCAACAAAATTACAAAAGATCCCATCAAAAACATTTCTAAAACTATCACTTTTTGGATTATCTTTGTTCTCTCTCCACCGAAGCTGACAAGATTTCCTCTACCTAATCATCAACTTAGCTAAATGACAATATGGTAAAATTTCAAAGCTGCTGGATTAAAAAGGAGGAGGAGTTACTGGGCTCTCAGCAACTACCCCCAAGGGAAACACTGACAAAGACAAAATCACAATCTGTTGTGCCCTGCTTCACAACAGACTATCCAGAAATTACAGTAATCAGGCAGCATGGAATGAACAACAACAACAAAATTAGTATCATTTCTTTTTCCTGTTGCCCTTTGTGCTATGCACTTCCAAGTAAATAAAGTTTATTTTGCATTTCTAGCAAGGTTGTTGGTCACAGTTCCCTCTTAGAGGAGGTTTTCCCCTTTCTCCTAATAACTAGAGATAATGGCAGTCATGCTCTGGATTTACTGATTAAATCCTCATTTACAGACTATCCCTTTGGGAATTAAAAGCAAGCAAATGATCTTCACTCAATACAATAGCACAAGACACTACGTGGCATCTGCTGAATAGTGCTGGAAGTGATTAATATTGTTTGTTTTGTTGAGAGGACATTTTCCAGACACTGGTAGGTTTTGTAATCATGCCTTTTCCAACAATTCCAGCCCACCTTGCTTCAACAACTCTTCTGCAACAGCTTCTGGGTGAAATCCTAGCATAGAGAAAATATATCAAGTAACTGGCCTTACAACTTCTCTCCCAAAAGTCTCAGAGCAAAAAGAGCGCACATCGGACTGTCAAGCAGTACTTCACAGAGGCAAAAAAAACCCCACAACAAAACAATCCACAACAAAACCAACCAAGCAGAAGAAAAACCCCACCCAAAAACCAGATATTGGTACCCAGAGAACACCCTCAAGGAAGTCAAAGTTCAATCAGACCTGGCTCACCCTGGAATAGTCACAACTGTCATAAATCCATTTAATGCAAAGTTTCTGAAGAAGACATACAATTAAAAATTTTAATGCATCCATTTTGAAGTTTGATATTTTCGTATCTTTCACTTTCATTGGCACAAAAAATATTGAGTTCACACAGTGGGAAAGCTGAAGGAAGAGTTCTGTTGTCAACTTTCAAAAACATTAATTTCTTTCAGAAATAAAAGTACAAATGTATTAGAAATGTAAATGCATTCACATCTAAAAAGCTAAGATTGTTGAAAAGTGTCAAGGCTGGTGATGCTCAAAAAATACATTTCCTGCTTTGTTTGGGGGGTTTAATAATGAGTCAAAAAATAGGAACACGAAGCTGGACCTTTTTATGATATACAAAGTTTATTAAATGTAAATCCCCCTGTAAGAGTGAAAAATTGTAGACTAGCAAGACTTTAAGGATTTCACATTGCCACAAATTCCCATCAAACTAATAAAAGAGTGCTACTGGTGATGGTGATCATGAGCTGTCTTTATAAAATAAGGTGAGGCCACCGTCTACCAATACCTGTCATTTTGAGTAAAGCAGCATTTGGTGCTACTGGTACCAAGGCTGAGAACAAAAGATCACTCATTTTACAAGTCCACACTAGTTCACTGTCAGATTTTATCTTCTAGAATCTACATTCTCCCCTTTTCCTTCCTTTGCCCCAAAATAAAAACTACAAAAAAACCCCACGGCACCCAAACCCCTCAGGTCAAAAATACATATTTAAATATGCTGACAATTTTTAGGGCACACTCTCCTGCCTTGTTTTGCCCTCTTAGCAAAGACTATACAGCCATAGTATATAGATGCTATCTACTCTAGTTGGAAATGCCATAATAGAGGCACAAAGTTGGCTTTTATTGAGCAAGGTCCAAGACGTTCTTGCCCAGAAACCACCTCTGCAGCTGAGATTAAAAGCAGAAGTCATCTTTTTTTGCCCTAATGTACATTCCACCTCTGCTGGTATATGACATAGGTTCCTATACGTGGATGAGGAAGGGAAAGAATACTACTGAAATATTTTTCTCCCTTTCAAATTAAACATGCAGACAAGATAAATAGTAGGAAAATTGTGCAGTTACAGGAATACAACAGTGTTTTTAAATACAAAAATATGGTTTGTGTAAATACCGGTATAAACTGTATATAACTAAACCAGTGAAAAATAAGAATTATATTTAATAGTAAAAAGATGTGCTCAAGCAGGGAAACTAACAAAACTATTTTCTAAGAATTTATATCTTATGTCCTTCCACTGAAATCACAACTACCTCAGCACCTCCTACTCCATCTCCCTAGTGACCCATTGCCCTTCAACAACTCCAGTTTGTTATTTCCTTTAAATTTTCTTTCCCATCAACAAACACACAAAGTATTCCCAACTGCCTCCAACATGAAACAACAGCTGGGCAAAAGACACTAACTGCTATAACTGTTCCAAGAAATGCAAGTACTGACTGGCCAGGCCATTGGGCACAGAGAGATAGTGAGCTCATGCTGCAATCTTTCCCTTAGTAGGATAATATTTTTTGTACTTTTCCTGTAAAATTCCAATGCTTTATGAAGGTTTTAAAACCCCTGTATTCTCAAGCCCCTTCTCTGATGTCAAAACTGATGGAATTGGCCACTGGTTTCAAACCAGTGAGGAACAAGTGAGGAAAGAGTAGTAAACGAAGAGTGCAATTGTAGAAGTGTTGTCCCCTTAGGAACCAGACTGAAATCCTTGGAAATTATAGGCTACCTCACAGTCTTCTTGACTATAAACATATCCATATAGTATAAACTATAGTTCTATGTATTTTCTCGTGGATACATATATTTTAATGGTGTATGTACAATTACAGTAATATTTGCTATCGTAATACATAATTCATAGGCCCTTGGATAGAAAAATAGTTGTCAAATTATTGAGGAAATTTACCTTGTATGTTAACTTGTTCTTGGTATAATTGGGCACCCATAAAATTTTTCGAGTGACCTTTCTCACTTGGCAATCTATCACAATATGATCCTGTGCCAGAGGTTTCTTCCCTATTCCCTTAAGGCTAAAGATGTTTTCGGTGCCAGCTGTATCATTTCGCAGAATAAGCCTTCCCTATGGCAAAGAAAAAAGAAGAAAAATAAAAAAAATTTTCAGCACTGTAAAAGTCCCCTTTGGCTGCCAAACCAACTCCTTTAGTCTATTAATCTTAAATCCAGGCAACAAAACATGCTTGCAAGAAAGTGTTTACTTAAGAACTAGAAAAGTCAATAGGAACTGCTGTTAAACAGAGAACAAAACTAAAGAAGCAAAAGCCTTTATTTTTAATTTTTCTAAATTATGAAATTTATCAATATAAAGCCTTCATACGTCTAGATTTTATACCTCTTGGCTTCTTCCTGGAAAACAAATATTCAAGAAAATATGTTCTCATGCATCCTTGTTCCTCATACAAAATATAACTTTGCTTAATCATTTCCATCTGTTGTTCAAAATGTTCTTCATAATTGTTTGTTGTCAAAGGATTCAGCGCTTCCAGCTTTTAATAATTTTATAATACTGGATTTCTAAACTACATTATATTTGGTTGGTAATGCATGCAGAAGGATTACTGATGTTTCAGAGAGCAATTTTGTGTGTGTGTGTCTTTGGCAATTCACACATTTGAATAGCAGTCAAAATCTCTCAGCTAGTATACAGGGAAAAATACATATATAGCTTCTTGCTAAAGTTGTCATAACCTTTGCTCTGCTTTTCATTTTAGCATTCACAACAGTGAATGCTCTAATGGAAAAAGCAGCTTCTAAGTAGTGGCTTAACTTTTAACAGAAATTATTTTACATATACATAAATTTATTTCTGATGTATGCATGCAATGAGAAATACTCAGTGGTACTACTTTATTACTTAGGTAATGAAATGCAATTTAATAAATGTATTTAAATTCAGACTAACACAATGTACATTTTTCTGATCAAAGTTCAAAATCTCTACAGAGTAACTGGTTATTTCATTAAAACGGAGGGTTTCATAGAAGACCAAATAAAGGAAGAGATTGCAAAGTGTGGTGGGAAAACCTATCATGCCTTATCTTAAGCTTGGCAAATTTAGTTCCTTTATTTTTTCACTTCAGATAGTAGGCAATCTTTCAATTTCTGACCCTCAAGCAGAAGCTTAATGTTAGTAACTGCTTAAGCACTTTCATAATTTGACACTGATATAAATTTTATTGACAGAAGCATCCTTTTCAAATGTTGAAACTGATTTCCCTCTTACCATTGTTACACACTCAGCAGTAGGCTTGAACATGAGAGGATACAGAACTGTTTCGCCTAGACCCACATTTATTAGAGGAGGCCCATAAAAACCATGTCCTTCCAAAATTGCTTCAAGTTTCCACTCCTTGCTGGACATGTTACTCTGAAATCAAAGCAAAGATGTAAATTAGATTATGCATTTAAAGCTCTTAACATGCATTTCAGCTTTCACTTGCAGTTATCATCAAATCAGAACACAGTACTCATTTTCCTAAAGTACTGGCTTAAAGCACCTTTGGGGAGAATAAAACAGTGTATTTTAAAAATGAATTAAGCTAATAATAAATCCCTTATTCCTGGCAGCCAGAGGTACTGGTTACCAATACTATTAGTTGCAATACTGTCAGCAGAAATACTCATTAGAAGAATGTGTACATGATATAGTTAATGGTCAAATGGAATTTCTAAGTATCATTATGAACATTTAAAGTATCTTTATGGTGCTGTTTAATGCTTGCCAAAATTCTGTCCCTTTTCCATGTGTCGAAAATCTTAGTGTACCTCTTTAAAGCGCTGATGTGGTGTAACAGCATATATTACCTCATTTGGCTACTGACAGTATTACACAATCAGTCTTGCTTACGAAACAAGCACTCCATCTCCGAAGGAGTTTTTACAGTCCTATGTTCTCAGAAACTGGTCTTTCAAGAGATTAATCTATTTTAAAGAATGCCTGTCCTGAGTAGTATGAAAACCTATTTAAGAAACATGTTTGTCTTGCATCCACGTGTATTGCAAAACTGCTTGATTATGGTAGAAAGTAAGATACGTTGTAATACATGTTTGAGGGCTGCATAAAGATAGTAAAACTAAAATGATGGTATCTGGCCTCCTACTATTTGAAGGAACCAGATGACTAAACATAGAGTCTTCAAATATGTTAACATTCATCTGAAAAAGAAAATAAACTGTCATTCAAAAACTAATACATGCCTTGTCAAAACAGAAGATTGATATGATTTATCAAGAGAGGAAGAAATCCTTTGACCCTTAATGGTCTTTATCCATGAAAAACTGCATATAAATGTCAGAGATAATGGATTTGGGGGAATAGAGATGATACTTCCATACCAATTTCTTTCTTCAAGAGTCTCTGAAGCTCAGCTATCTTAACCTCAGAAACTAAGAACCACCTGTGGTCATCAGAGCTCACCCCACAGCACGGTACGAGACCTGCAGTGTATCTAAGATTTGATTAATATGTATGATTAATGCTAAATTCTTAGTTGTTAAGAGGTAAATTTCCTAGTAGTTGAGCACAAATGCCTTTTTGGAATGTTGAGATTTGTATAGTGCATCAGTTTTTTAAAATACTTCCATCCCCGTGGTCTCCAATTCTGTAATAACACAGTTACATGATCTCTGGTAGAAAACACGAGGGGAAAAAAAAAAGTGATTAACTGCTATCCTCATGCTGAAAATAAAATGAAAGAGAAAAAAAGGCATCAAAAGATTACTTTTATTCTTATGCTTTTTTTTTTCTCCACAACATCAGGAACAACTTTATGCCTTTGAAAAACAGTTTGACCAGTTTTAAAACTGGCAGGTCATCACCCTTTGCTAATCTCCTGTTTTAAAAGGTGGGAGAGAGGAAAAACATCACCATGATTGTTCTTTGGTAAAGAAAAGAGGAGGACAGTCAATATTTGGGGGCTTACATTTTATTTTCAATGCTTTCTAGTGCCATTGGTATCAGATGCTTCCTTTATCCACACTAGTGATGACTACACCAATTAAGTATTCCTTCTTAATCTCAAACACAAAAACTTGTCAGCTGAAGATATGCTGTTGACAAACATGGTCACTTTGAAATTCTTCTGTTACAAATCCTTCTAATACAGCATGAATTTGTCAAAAACACCTTCTAAAGAATGATATTCAGGTTAACCACAAACATTTGAACATTCTAATCTTAAATCCAACTCCCTTGAACTTGTGCATTAACAAACAGTTTTAATTACTTAATCATCTAATTCTTACAGGATTTCTACTTAATGAGAAATCTTATCTGAAGCCTGTTAAGTCAATAAGAAACACAATTAATGCCAAGGGAGTTAGAATCTTTTCACAGCATGGTAGGTGATTAAATCCAAGGTACATAATAAGGCTGCATGTATAGGACCTATATCTCTTTCACTGGAGAGACTGAAAGCGAATGATGGAACAATTACATTCATCTCATGGTTGAGGGAATTATGGAAACTTCAGATACTCAGCCTTAATTCCCATATAAAAAAAACAATTACAGATCTCAGATTCAGGTGGGTTCTTATTCTGTTTCTGACACTAATTCACTGCGTGGCTTTAAGCAACTCACCTGACCATTTTTTTTGTTCTATTTATAAAGTGTTCCACCTACCACGCAGTGCTTTGAACTAAATATTAGGTTCCTTGTCTACTTCCAGTATTTCACAGAGCATCCACAGTGTGGTCTTTCCCCAGACATTAAGACTCCTTGTTTGAATCTGCCCTCACTCTTTTGTCTACAAAATCTCAGAATATTTTTTCTATAAATTAACTCACTACTATTCCTCAGTGACTCTAATATCAAAAGGTTACATCAAGTACATAGACCAAACCATCATTCAAATCTCAGGAAAAATTTTACCATTTCTATCTCTTAAAGAATCTTTACCCTTTCTCTTGCAACTTAAGCTCCTTCCCTATCATTTTTACCTTTAAACCAGAAAAAATCTCTACATTTTGAGCAATAATCTTTGGAAAGACATGATATTCCAACCAACACTCCATCTTCACTCCCTGGTCTTACTTCTCATATGTCAAATATTTCATATACAAAATAGATATGATAAAACTATATATGATATAATGCCTATACTTGCCATATTTTTTAAATTGTGTGTAATCTAGTACCTCTATTTTATTCCTCAACATTTCTCCTTTTTTTTCCAGAAACAATACATTTATTCCGTAGGTTAAACAATTCTTTTTCCACATTCAGTGAGATAACATTGTTAAATAACAGCTTAACAATTGTCAGGACAGAAGTGAAATATTAGAAATAAGACCATCAAACTAATAATTTACTTTAAGAACTTCCAGAAACTATTTTTCCCAACAATCTTTATATTACATCCAATATGGACTCTGAGTAATAATACTCAAGTCAGTATTTACATGCATTTGTGCATTTTACAATTGTAAATTTTAATAGTATTGCTCCAGAGTCCAGTTTTTAAAAATTCTGAATCTTAGTTTACTTTCTAGTAGTAAAGCGAACTTACTATTGGAATATCCTGAACCACCACCTGGTAAGCTGGAGTTAGAAATTCAAGCTCTGCTTCAGCGTGGTCTGTATTCACTACACATTCAATCTCATAGACACGAACATCACAGGAGGACTTCAGGAGAATCTGACAGTGGTAATTACCGGCATACCGAGGAGTGAATTTTATAGGAAGCTCAACAGCATCACTTCTATCTAAAACAGAACCAAAACATTGCAGTGTTTTCTGTTGGTTTTAGTAGTGCACAGAGAGAAGCATTTTAAAAGATCTATTAAATCTAGTAGAAAAATGTAATGTATATGATTTTCTGTAAATATCAAAAAAGTATAGTAGTTACTGTACTTTTGTCCACAGTTACTATGAGAGATATCAGAGACAATACAGTATATTTGGCTAATAGCCCCTACAATGACTGGAATTCTGTTAAGTTTAGTAGTTCTCATGAGAGCTACTCATTCGACTTTTCTTATGCTCAATTTTGGATTGAAAGTCTGAGATTCCGAAAATGCCAGGGGTGTCATATTTGGAGCAGAATCATTAAAAGTCCCATTTGCCCAATCCACAGCATGTAGGAAAACTCCCGACAGTAATCTCCAGAGTAAGAAGCAATACAAATGCTATTCATCTTTGGACATAGCCGGGGCTAACAATTCTGTTGCAAAGACTTCCTCTTCTGCTCTTGCTTACAGAAAGGATCAGTCTCTTTCACAGTATTTCAAGTCCTTCGCTAGCCATTGTAGGACACTTTCCAAAGGAGAAAGGAAGGCACATGAGGAACTCTGGTGACTGGACATAAACAGAGTTCTCCAGTCCAACTCTCCCAAGAGTCTCTAAGAAACCTGAAAAACTACATGAAGACTGCAACTGAAGAACTTCACTGCAGTTTTATATGTAAAAAAACTGTTTCATTTCACTGTTTTCCAAGGTTAAAACCAATGCCTAAAGTTGGAAAAAATTATGAGGAAGGTCAGAGACAACGTAGTGACACAACAGAAGCTCATAGATAAAACTCCAAACAAATTGCTTCGCCCTGAGGGGGAACACCTGACAAATTCTTGTGGAATTTCCCTTCTTCCTTAATTTATCTTATTTTCTGATGATATGTACAACAACTGGACTCAAAATGTTCTAATATCTTCAATGATGACTACCAAATTTTGAAAGTGTGATCAATCTTCATTTGTGATGCTGCTTATATTGTTTCACAAAGCAGTGCTCCTTATATTCAGTTCTCACCTCTTGCAAATGAACAGCAAATTGAAGCTTTCTTGTTGCCTTATGTCACCGCTACTTTAGTTTTTTCACAAAAATAGCTCAAGTTCAAGAGCAAAATCATACAGAATGACACTATTAATCTTTCAACATTACAAGGCTATCAAAAAGATTATAAATTGCACCTCAGGTTTAACCCTCTCTGAAATAAATTAGTCTGTTCTCGTGTAAAGACAAGATTAATGGCCTGGTAATTTTTGAATTATTACTTTTTTTTCTATTTTGTCACTAAGTTATTACCCCCATGGGCTATCTTCCACAAAAGTGACCTGAGTTTGTCAGTTGTGCAAGGAATGAAACTATCTTTTCCATTCTTCTATTCATTAGTATGGTCCCAAATTTTGTCCACAAGAATTATTTTATGATGTTGAAACAAAATATTTACTTCAAATTAATGTACACATTTTATATATATGCATTTCAAGATAAAGTAGATGTTTACAGCGTGAGTTTGAAGAAAGATAATACAGTGTTTGGAAGCTCCAAAATATTTCTGCATGAGTTTTACTTTCTTGCACTAATGGAAATTGTAATTACTAATAATTAGGGTTATTTTTCACTGAGTTGGAGCCATCTTTGAAATGCACAGTTTCAAACAGAAATGCCTCCTATATAAAAATTTTAAAAGAAAACCAAGAATAGTCTTCCTACTCATCCCGTTCAATATTTATAATATTTAGTCAGGCATTAATTTTGTTAAAATATTTGTTTCTTATGCATTAAAAAAATACATTGAGGAATAGGTCAGTTGAATAATTGAAATATTATGATCAATGACAATCAATGAAAAGGAAAGCAAGTTCAATTGATGATGTTTATTTAACATAAGTATTTTATGCAATAAGACATGGTTTCTGAAGTGAGACAGGAACTCCAAATCAAAAT
The DNA here is from genome assembly GCF_000687185.1 of Egretta garzetta. Lineage (NCBI taxonomy): Eukaryota > Metazoa > Chordata > Aves > Pelecaniformes > Ardeidae > Egretta > Egretta garzetta. The sequence continues at coordinate 2,912,389 of NW_009258539.1, read as the reverse complement.
TATTGCAGAAATTACTTGCCTGTAAATTATAGGTGAAGACTGTTTTTCTTCTGTAAAATGTGTTTTCATGTTAATTTTAAATGCCATAAAGTAAACTGAGCTTAAAGGGTTCTCAGTTTAGCACGGTTTCTTCTTTCTCAATCTCATAAAATATTCAACAAAGATTGGTCTAGGAATTAATTCAAAGATTTAATGAAAATAATCCATGGGGTCACAATTAGCCTAACAATCTCCGAGACACAAGTAATAACAGTAAGAAATGGGCAGCATTTATGTTATTTCTATGTAACGGGAAGCAGAGCCTACATCCATGGAAATGAATGAGACTGCAAGCATTTCTCAAACATGATAAGTCAGACAGAACAATACAGGATTTTGGTACAGTTTGCTTCCCTAGACATAATCTTTATTGTTTGATGGGGAGATATTTCATGTCAGAAACAGGCAGTTGTATTTTGTAGATTTGTGTTAGACAAACACCTATTGGAATCTGAATATCTGAGTTGGGTTTAGTTGTGAGAGAGCTGTCAAAACAGGGGTATTTGCAAAAGCAAAACATATGTTGTGTAATATCACCACACATTCTTGAAAAGCTAAATTACAGCACATAGGTGTTGGTCATGTTCTCTGGTAACTGTCTGGCATCTGGTGCCATTTTCCTATTGCAGAAAACAATATGATCACCATCTGGAATTAACAAAGTCCATGTCATCTGGTTCTTAAAAATCTTACAACTCATCATTTTAGATCTGCTTGACCTGAATTCACAGTTAATTGTCTAATTGCATTAGCCAACAAACAGTAACTTTCAAAGAAAAGTAATGACAGTTCTTTTGACATTAAAATGTAAAAAAACCCATATTCTAGAGGTCAGTAACAATGGCACTTAGTAGAGACATCACTGTTTAGCCCTATTACAAATTGTTGGAGGAGGGAGAGAGCAAGAATAGAAATGTTATTTTTCCGTATCACTATCTATTGGCATAATTTCTGAAGGTAGGAAACTATGGGCCTTCAGCAGTTAGTCAACTACTTGCACATTATATTAGCTTTTATTCAGCAATGATGATTCTATCTATTTAGAAGCCTAAAGCTAAATTTCACAGTGAACTTAGCCTCTGACACCGTGTCACAAATAACTGGTTAAATTAACCTGATGACAGAATTTGCAGATATGGACACTTGAAGGTTAAATATGCAACTATATTGAAGAGCCCAGAATCTTCTGACTTCTTTTTATACATCAGGTCTTCAGATGAGCTCATCTAAATTAGATCACTCTACTCAGTAGTTTTGAAAAAGAAGCCATCCTTTTATACCCTTTAATGAGTGCTGACATGTTTTGAAATTTTTGCTATCACTGTGTATGGGTTTTTGCTCATTTTCTTTCACTTTTTCTGAATACAAAGATTTGTAGAAGAGTTTCTAAAAAAACCACTAACTCTTTATTGGTTCTTTTTTCCACATAAATACAGTATATCATTACACATCTAAGCAAACAGTTAAATACATTTGATCAATCAGAAAATGCAGATCTGGTTTCCCATAATTGATTTAAAAATGCAAATGGCAGAGACTTTTTTCAATGTCTTGTCATGAATACTCAGTAGCCGTGTACATGTATCACATTCAGAAGCCAGTGAAGAACTGTGTGGCACTACAATAAAGTAAAACAGAGTTTCTTGGGTGTTGGTTGTTTAATAAACATTGCCCCTTAGTATTTCTGAAGAAAACTCGTAAATGCTTTAGAAACAAGCAGGCTATATAGAATCATAGAATCACTTTGGTTGGAAAAGACCTTTGAGATCATAGAGTCCAACCTTTAACCTAACCCTGCCATCCCACCACTAAACC
>NW_009258539.1:2886368-2910002 GCF_000687185.1 Egretta garzetta | reverse complement strand
CAGTTGGCCTCGGCCCATCGATCCAGCCTGTCCAGGTCCCTCTGCAGAGCCCTCCTCCCCTCAAGCAGATCAACACTACCACCCAGTTTGGTGTCGTCTGCAAATTTACTGAGGGCACACTCAATCCCCTCATCCAGGTCATTGATAAAGATATTAAACAAGACTGGCCCTAGAACTGAGCCCTGGGGGACACCGCTTGTGACCTGCCGCCAAGTGGATTTAACTCCATTCACCACAAGTCTCTGGGCTCGGCCATCCAGCCAGTTTTTAACCCGGCGAAGAGTACATCCATCTAGGCCATGAACTGCCAGCTTCTCCAGGAGAATGCTATGGGAGACTGTGTCGAAGGCTTTGCTGAAGTCCAGGTATACAATATCCACAGCCTTTCCCTCATCTACCAGGCGGGTCACCTGGTCATAGAAGGAAATCAGGTTGGTTAGGCAAGACCTGCCTTTTATGAACCCATGCTGACTGGGCCTGATATAGTCACTATGCCAATAGGCAACTGTAAAAAGTTTGCTTAATACAACTTAAGAAACATGGCAAAGGTAAAATCACTTTCTTAAGTCATCTAATACACAGTCCCTACTGAAAAGGATTGCCCAAATTATAGTGTTACACTGAGAAAAATATAGTAGAGTAATAATTCAGTGTCTCTTTATCTAAAAATCACAACACAGACAGAGCTAAGATCTCTCTAAAATATATGCCCCAAATTTACAAATATCAAAAATTTCAAAAGTGATTTTTCATGATTGAAAGAAGGAAATGGCTGAGACAAGATCTTTAAAAAATAAGCAGAGGGGAAAATAAGGAAGATTAAGCAAAACTTCCTACAAACAGAGAAGAGAGCTAAGAACTAATAAAAAGAGTGCACTGAATGCATAAGGAAGTATTACGTGGAGAGAATCAAAGACCGTGTTTTTATACCACTTACTGCAAAATACTAATTTAATGCAAAGTTATTAATGAAGACTTAATGCCAAAAAGATATACAAGACCTAGCTAGAGATTTCTGTAGTACATGATAATACACATTCCTTTCTTCCTACAATCTAGAATTCTCTAAGGAAAGAAGTTTTCTTTTAAAAAAAGAGAAAACATGTAAGCCAGTAGCTGTTTTAACAGAACTCAGGAAGAAGCCATAACAATCTGAATAAATTAACTGCAGGAACAAATATCAAGAGAGTAGAAATTTTCTAACAATTCTTGATATTTCTGTGAAGAAAGCTTTTTCATCCATTCACTGGTGAGAAGAGAAAGAAAAAAAAACCAACCAACAATAAAAACCACAGGGCTCTTTTGGATATTCTTTGCAAGTATAACAGCAGGCAGCCAGCATTGTCAAATCCTGTAGTAAGAGGCAACATGACTCTGATATTAGCTTTTGATGCTGAATCTAAATTAGATAGCATGGTGGAACAACATTTTTTCATTGAAAATGCATTGTGGACTTTTATTTCTTCCTGGAAAATTTTAATGCCAAAATAGTACAACCTAGCCATCAAAAATATATGGTTTTAGTTTTATTTTCCTGCCTAGATTTTTATGTCCATCTTTATAAACCAGGAAAGAAACTAAACCATATGGCATAACTAAAAGCATTCTAGGCACATGCTTGCCTTAGAAAATTCAACAATATACATACTTACAAAATACGGTAAGTGTATACTTGCTTAGGTGCAGATCCATCGGAAAATTAAAATCTTACCATTGTTTTAAAGAGATGCACAAATTTGTCATTACTGATATAACTTATATATATTTATCATTACATGGCAGCATGGTATTTAGGTATTATTACAGTGTATAATATAAAGTATTGATATGCTGATACTGACATGCTGCTGCATTGCATTTGCGTATCAAGTGCTATCAATCATTTACTCCCATATATTTTCTTTCCTATAAAATACTTCTAGTCCAAGTGTATTACTATCAGGTTTCTCCTAATAGTATGACTGGTAATGTAAAGTCCTTTCAAGGCAGAAGATTGCAAAGAAAAAGACAGTTTGAAAAAAGAAAAGCAAATAAACAGGAAGCCCTTCTTATAAACACTTGTATGCTGTAGTGTCCATGAATTGTCACATACAAATGTGTGAGGTGCTTTACCTCAGGAATTTCTATGTATTTCTTTTTCCATTACTCAAATTTATCACCAGTGTCATGTTACAATATATAAAGGCACAGCCTATTTCAGAAAATTCCTGAATTTCCTAACTGTGGTCTAAATGCTTATTGTTCTTACATCTGGATACCCACCACAATGCTTCAGTTGTAGATATTGATAGCAATAGATCTTGTATTATTTAGGCAATTGCCCAAATTCATCTGTAGAATGTTTCCCTTTCTAGAACAGAAAAGATCCTATGTATGCCTGAACTTTAATTTCCAAATTTTGTGTGTACTAAAATTATGGTCCTTAATTTTTGTTAAACTTTGGTGCAAATAATTTGTGAGTACTCAGAAATCTGATAATCAACTTCCATCTTCCAGAGTAAACATTTTTCTTTTCCCTAATCATTCAACTAATTTTTATTTTAGCTTTGATTTTTCAGTCTACGTTTATTTCAATTTGATGTCTAGAAATGTATAGTTCTATTTATTTTTGTGCAATTTTAGCTTTTGACTATTTTATTCTTCTTCCCCTGTTTGTATAGTTTGACTGCATCAAATATTATTTCACTTTTAATACCAACAGACATAGTACTAGACATTTATCTTAACATTAGAATTTCAACAAATAATTCTTATATTAAACCCTAGTCTGTCAGTTGGAACAAAAGTGTGTATCTTAGAAAAGCTTCCACTTTCCTTTTCATAAGACTAAGTGGTAGAAAGATTGTTGTTTCTCTGGAGTTTGTTGCAGTATTTAATAAACCTTACACTCACATAATTTTACAGGTATCATAATAAATTGCTTCATTACAAATCTCTGTGTTATCTAGAAACCACCATGCTTTCTGCAAAGAGCCCTTTATAGTCAGACATATTCTCCCTTTTTAAGCACTTACAGGTAACCTGAACAGGACATCTTTCCCTCAGAGATCACTGAGAGATCAAGCTACTCAAGTTTTCAAGACTTTGAAATAATTGCTAGAGCACTTCCTTGAACCCTTCCTCATTTGTAACCTCTCTTCTGAAGCACAGAAACCAGAACTGGATATGATGTTCCAGTAAGACTCTCCCTTCCGTAGAATGGTAACACCGTCTTTCAATACCTATACTGTATTTTTCCAGTTATGCATTGAAGGATCCTTGTTTTTCAAAGTTTTCAGAAAAATTCCTTCATGAAAGAGTGAGAGGCAGCTGAAGTCAGAAAAAGACAGAGTGAGAAATAAGGCTGAAAGCTTTCATTCACACTGTGAGTTAAGTACTCTGTTACTTTGCAGATTTCTCAAACTTTCAGATACATTACTTTGCAAAACAAAGCCCTTCCTCCCCTTTCAACCCATGTTATTTAATCTTTCATACATAACATTATTTAGTATAAAACCCACGTTGTTCAAATAAGTCAAAATTCTGAGCAAGCTCTTCTGCTTAGTTAAAACTTAGTTAAAGCTGATCTTTCATTAACTCTTCAAAAGACAAATAGGATGGATTTTTGTTTTGGTTTTCACAGTTTTACCAAAAAATCTGTAGCCATTTCCTTCTTTCCCCACTGTTGTGCTACTAGACAGGAGCAGCAAATATACACCAGATAAACTGGTTATAAAGTCTATTAAACAAAGGTAATATAGTAGCACTGACTTGTCAAACGTTCTCCTTACTTGCCTCAAGTTGCACCAGGGCAGGTTTAGGTTGGACATTAGGAAAAAATTTCTTCACTGAAAGAGTTGTCAAGCATTGGAACGGGCTGCCCAGGGAAGTGGTCTAATCCACATCCCTGGAAGTATTTAAAAGATGGGTAGACGTGGCACATAGGGAACATGGTTTAGTGAATGGCAATGTTAGGTTAACAGTTGGACTTGATGGTCTTAATGGTCTTTTCCAACCTAAACAATTCTATGATTCTAAGAGCATATTCTTTTATACAGATACAGTTCTATAAATTAAGTCTGCATGGCAGGAAATCAAGATTATAAACATATATATGCATTGCAAAGTCAGTGACACCAGCAACTAAATTAAAAAGTTTCAAAACATGTATCTTTACAAAATAGTAGCAAAATGTACTAAATTTTAAATTATTGCTTTATCCTAAAGGTGCATAGAATACGTGAAGGCAAATGGATACTTATCAAGTTACAACTCCGGTAAAACCTCTCTGTTCAAAGTTTCTTGTGTTTTCACCTTTAGAAGGAAGACAGGGAGCAACCCTGGGACAGCACAACGTCCTTCCAGTCACAGCATGGGACAAGTCCAAATATGCACATAATAACATATAAATAAAATTAATTTTAAAAAATGAAAAAAAATAACAAAACCTACAATGAAAGGAAGTCAATGTCTTCCTTCCAGATCCAGCAATGATGAGAAACGGGCACTGCCAACTCCAGATCTATTACTGGCTTTAGCGAAGCAGTATCTTCTAAGCCTCACAAATGCAATGGTCTCAATACTGCACCAAAGACAAAGATAAGCCTTGACACTGACAGTCACGCAAGCAGGTGTCAGAGTTCACTGATGAAAACCTAAATCACACATGAGCATCCTAACCCCTAAAGGATTCATTTGCCAAGTAAGCTTGAAGCCTTTGTTGTCTATCCACCCGTTGTTCTCCTAGGCACACTCCAGGTTTCAGCGAATCTTCCGGATCTCAATTCTAACCAGAGAATGAAGTAAAGGATACTCTGGTATGTTTTCTGAGGATTAACATCCTTCTTCTCCACAGAAGTAAGCCTATTCACACCCCAGAATAAGAGAGGCCTTCCAAAAATGTTTCGTAATACAAAAAATCCTGTAGCAAATACAGCTATTCTCCACTGAATTCATTATTGCAGGTATTAAATACAACTCGTCTAGTATTTAAATCCCTCTCACTTTTGCAAGACCAAACCAACTTTTTACTAATACATACATAGTAGAAATACCTATTTAATAGATACAGATGGAATGAAAATTATTAAGATAAAGACTTATATCATGATTTTTCAGAGCCACATTTTGAAACAGAATTGTATTTTAAATAAATCCCTTTTCTGAAGGAAGAGTAGAAAGGGATGCTACCACTTACACTTTTTAATCCCATTTGTGCCTCACTATCCTGAATGATTAAGACCACCAAATGTAATTAAATTTTTATTACTATACCGTCAGTTAAAACGCAGAACTGAACTCTGAAAGTTAACATGATAAGGAGCTAGAATAAAACCTCAAAACCAGTAAAATGAAAAGATAACAAAATTTTTGTTATTGGGCAGTGACTATGTAATTTTGCTTTAAAATATTAAGACTTTATTTAGTAAAAAAAAAACACCCTAAGATGAAGGAAAATTTATACAGCATGTGGATCATGGAATACCAGGAAGAAATAACAGAATTACTGATTATTTTTGACTGAAGAATAGATTTAAAACCCTAGGAAATTGCTTTGGAGACATAAATAAATAAATAAAAGGTTACAAAATATTGCATTGATTAAACCCAATGCTGAGCAAGTGTATCAGACAACATTTAAAAGTCATAGAAAAAAGGAGATAAGGTTGATCATATCATGAAAAAATATTAATGAAAATTTTAAAACATAGCATATAATTATCAAGAAAATATATATAGTGATTAGAAAATATTACTAACATGGAAAAGCTCATATGTAGATGATAGGGTGTAGGTAAATATTTTTATTTAGCTATCTGATTTGTCTATATAAAACACAAAAGGAAAAAATTGAAAAGTATTTTTCACCTCTAACAGTAAGAATAATGCATGCCAAATAATGATTTAAAATTTAATTTTTGATTGTTAGTTGTTCTGCATCTTATTTATTGGAAAGTATGGCAATGAAAAGATAACATCACATATTTCTAACTATAGAATATAATTTAGTCTACATAAGAAAAATACTGACATCAAATCCACATTATGGACTCAGTTATTCATGGTTAACTTTTTCATATATTTACACAGAATCAAAAACCATCAGGTTTGGGGCTGCCATGTTAACTGCTGAAGATGTAGATTTTGGGGCAGAATACAAAACTGAGACCCTCTTTGCTAAGGAATGGGAATGATACCTATCTTTAGGTATTTCTTTTTCTTTTTTAAATGGCTCGTAAATGTCAGACTAAAATTCAATAGTCATACCAATCTGCATATTTACTGGGCTCCTCTAAGTGAAACTGTTATATATAATGAAGAGAAAAAATAGAATATATTTATATTGTACAAGCTACGTAGTGTTCATTATTACTGGTAGAAACAGAATTTATACGCTGTTATGTTAGACAGAATATAAACAATAAAAAGAATAATAAAACCACCTATCTCAGAGACATAGAATATGAAAAAATAACTTCCCTATTCCAACACTAACAGGTACAATACATGCAAACATCTGATCATAACACAACTATATCTTGTTATTTCCACATTTAGCGTAACACATACACTTACAAATAGACAACAAAAAGGGGCTACAGGGGAAAAATAGGTCAACAGTACCTTAAACCACTTGGTTACATAAAATTCTATTCTATAATGAAGGGGCTGCATGTAGTATGACAGTCAATTAAACCTGCTGACTGTGTTACTGAAAAGCTTATCACAACCCTTCCTTAATTTTCTCTGATTTCATTAGAAGCCAAAGCTTTCTTTGGAAAGAAAAGGAAGCAGAATAGAAAAGACAGGTTTGATAAGAACAAATTATAGGAGCAGGTATACCTTATCATAGCTGCATATTAATGAGTAAAACTTCTATGCTAGGTTATAGGGCCGCATCCAAAGAAGCATGGCCAGCAGATCGAGGGAGGTGATTCTCCCCCTCTGCTCCTCTCTCCTCAGACCTCACCTGGAGTACCCCATCAAGCTCTGGCATCCTCAACAAAAGAAAGACATTGACCTGCTTGGGTGGGTCCAGAGGAGGGCCACAAAGATAATCAGGGGGCTAGAGCACCTCTCCTATGAGGACAGGCTGAGAGAGTTGGGGTTGTTTAGCCTAAAGAAGGGAAGGCTCCAGGGAGACCCTATGGCAGTGTTCCAGTACTTAAAGGGGGCCTACAGGAAAGATGGGGATGGACTCTATCAGGAAATGTAGTGATAGGATGAGTAGTAACAGTTTTAAACTGAATCGATTTGTGTTGGATATTAGAAAAAGAATTCTTTACTGTGAGCGTGGGGACACTGGAACATGTTGCCCAGAGAAGTTTTGGATGCCCCATCCCTGGCAATGTTCAAGGCCAGGCTGGTTAGGGCTTTGAGCAACCTGATCTAATGGAAGGTGTCCCTGCATATGGCAGCAGAGTTTGAATTAGATGATCTTTAAGGTCCCTTTCAATCCAAACCATTCTGTGATCTATGATTGGCCATCTAATATTGATGGCCTTGTGGTGCTTTTGTTTTGTGCTGGCTGTCATTCCTTGTGTTTGTAGTTTCACTCATCACACAACACTTTCTCCATTAACTCTAGTGTCACTTCTTCCTTTTATCATTAACCACAAAAGGAAAGACTCCCTGACTAATAAGGGATTACAGCAAGGGGTGGGAGAAAGATGGGAAAACAAAGGGATAGAATCCATTAGCTAAAACCTCAAAGCAAGTGTAACTTGTACTGATTTTGCTCTGGAAGCACACACATACACAGGCAGATGAGACAAGACAGTCAATGCATTTCTGTGGATGCTTTATCCAAGGAAACCAGCAACTTGTTAGCTTGACGATTCATGGAGCTGGTTTTGGATGCTACTTCTCTGTTGCTTAAGATCTGGAGCAATTATTTGAATTCTGCTTGACATTTTAGCCTTTTCATTCTTTAATAACACACTGCTGAGAAAAGGGCAACTTATTTCAATGTTAATTATGCATAACACAAGTTTTCAAATGCTCAGTCCACTATCCTTTGGTTTGTAAAGCATTAAAGTTCTACTGTCAATTAACTTTCTCCTGAGCTATATGCGGGGATTTAATTATTATTACCCAGGCTACTTCTGATGATCCAGAGAGATTAAAGCTTTTAAGGATCCTATTTGAGACAATGGCGAACAATCACTGTGGTATGTGATGTGATCTTCTTACACACCAAAATCTTCACAGAGCAAAGAATTACAGGATACATTCTGCATATCATCAAGAGGAGCTTTAAGAGGATGGGGGTACTCAAGGTGTAGTTCAATGCACAGATGAGATCAAAGGTTCCCTAACAATCTCAGTATGAAACAGTGCTGGGCTGAGGTTTAAACTGTGTCCTTAGGCATTCTGCTAATGGCAGACTTACTAGACAATACCCTTCCACATGCAGTAAGTACAGACTCCTTAGGTCACATAACACCAACACACTATAGGGGCTTTGCTTGAACTGCTTGGCAGGCACACAGAATTCAAAGTGATCATGGGGTTGCTCTTGTCCTAAGCTTTAATTTCTAGTGCTGGAACATATTTGTGGTTTGCCTTTTTCAAATTCTTTCAGAATTTTCATAAACTTCTTACAGACAATGGACCCTTCACTTCTGTACTAGCTTTTCTGCCAATACTGTGTACAAGACCATCTCCCCAGTTCTTATGTCACTGTAGATCTCATTGGCCATTTCAGCATTAAGAAAGACCTCACACTGAGATAGTAATTTTTTGTGACTGTTGGTCCTTTTTGCTAACAACTGTTTTCTAAAACCAGACTCTTACCTGGTTTAGCAAGCAGACTCTGTTCCACATATATTACTACATGTTTCATTGTACTAAAATACATGGTTTATAACTATGTAGCAATTCCAACTATTATTTCACAAAATCTGTGTCATTGCTAACTCAACAAAGACTTCATATAATATTCCAACTTACTGATGAAAAGTAGTGAACATAGTCCAACATTACTAGTTCCTGAGAGCTCACATTCTGATGACTCTCCAGCAACGAATTAACAAAATTTGCTTGTTTTTCAGTATGGCCGATGTATTATTTTAGTTCCATACCAGTATACAGTTTGGGTTTTGATCAAGATGCCATATTCAAAGTAAGGTAAACAGTAAGGTATTCTTGTTATCTATTAGATCTGTAACATTGCCAAATGTAATAAGGTTATTTAGCAAGATCTATTTTACAAGAAGTTATGTTGAGTGCCATAATACCTTCTAATGCCCTGTTGGCAGATTTCTCAACATACTGGCTGGACACTTCTCCTGCTACTGCAGTCTAAGAATTTCTGATCCAAAGACTAATTTTAGTTAGCTTGCTTCCACCTTTGTTTTTCTTAATAAATTAAGCACTCTGTCATTTCTTCAGAGAAGCAGCTACTCCCACTCTAAGGAAAGTTACCACCAAGGCTAAAATACTGCTGCCTCTTCAGATAATGAAGAAACAAACTTTTCAGATTACACCAATGTTTTGCCTCCATCCACAAGAACACCACCTGGGGATTTCTGTCACAATATTAGATTTTCTAAGTGCCTGTAAATATTCCTGTGTCTCCTCATTAGCACAACAAATACACTGAATCAGCCAGCACAGTCTTTGTACTGAACACATCTTTGTTTTCATGTTATCAGCTGGTTATCTCAGCTTCCCTTTTTAGCTGTTCTTTAGCTCACCACCTCTCTGAATTCACTACCAAAGCCTCATTTACTTATCTGCATCATCTTGACATTTCTACTCCCTCATGTACCTATTTAAGTATTCTAGAAGGAAAAAATAAAAATCAAAAAGATCGTGTTTACTGCAGTATGATTTAGTTTCTGACTTTCCATTGCTTACTTCCCTCTTTCAGATAGTTTTATAATTTCCTTTGATGGATAAAGAAGCAGCATGAATTAACAGAAAAATAACCACTTCCCTACTGTAATGTAGTTTCTTCCCTACATTTTAGCAATTAATATTCTAAAATTTTCAGATATGTTCATTCACATTTCAACTTTAAAAATAATTTGAGAAGCTGCTAAGCAACAGTGTTCTGCCATCTGGTCAGTTAACAACCTTTGTTCTGAGATCATAATGGAGGTCTTATTATGTCCTTATCAGATTTGTGTATGCAGATTTTGCTCTCTCTCCTAGCTTGTATACCCCTCTTCTACAGTGCAATCCAAACAATCTCCTACACCACTCAACAAAGCCACTATGCCTTTTTTTAGTTTACATCTACATCTATTATTACCAACACAGGCAATTATTTTTTAACTTGACAACAAAAGGATTTTAACTAGGATTTAAATACTCTGTCATTCAAGAAATGTTTCAACCTCCAACCTGTGTTACATCTATTCTATGACTTCTACTGACTGCTAGTCCTGTAGTTACTCATCAGGGTAGTCTTGCTTCTAATACTGCAATAACTATTGTCATCTTCCTAAAAAAGTGCTCAGTGACACCCTAAAATATTTTACAGTACAGATACTGTAATCTAAGGTGAATGAATCTGTAACAAAAAGACTTGTCAGAAATAGTCAAGAAGTTGCTTATTTTTATTTCAGAAAAGAAACAAAACCACAAGGGATACACCAAGTATGAAAACAAACATACACCATGAAAGCATGTGACTGATCCAAAGACACTTGGAGAAGTGAACTGCAGAAACATGCAGAAGCACTCTATTGATCAAGAAAAGAAGTGATGAAACAAGTCTATGGATTTTTCACATTGGTGGACTGACTATAATTCAAGTCTTTACTAAATTTGCTAACGAAACTACTACTTACATTTTAAGTAGCAAACCCGAAAATTATTTCTGTTGTTATCAGATACCTGCGGGACATTACATTAGCTTTGAAACAATCATGTACAGATACCCTAGCAGGTAAATATGAACACAAATTTCATCACAGAATTATTTAAGTTGAAAAAGACCCTTAAGATCAAGTCCAACTGTTAACCTAATGCTGCCAATTCCGCCACTAAACTATGTCCCTAAGCACGTCGTCTACCCATCTTGTAAATACCTCCAGGGATGGGGACTCGACCACTTCTCTAGGCAGCCCATTCCAGTGCCTGACAACCCTCTCAGTGAAGAAATTTTTCCTAATACCCAACCTAAACCTGCCCTGGCTCAACTTGAGGCTTTTCTGTCTTGTCCTATCACATGTTACTTGGGAGAAGAGAGTGACACCTCACTACAACCTTTGTTCAGGTAGTTGTAGAGAGAGATATGGTGTCTCCTCAGCCTCCTCTTCTCCAAACAAAACCACCCCAGTTCCCTCAGCTGCTCAATTCCTTTAAAGAAATGCAATCTAGAGTGCTTTATAGGTTTAAATAAAGAATTAAAAAAATAAAATAATAAGCTAGCAAAGGAGGAATCAAAATGAAAGCCAAGCAAAAAAGAAAGCAATTAAGATTTCGGTATAAAATTTAAGATACTAGAAAAATTAGAGGCAATTGAGACCGATCAAAGCTGACAAGACCACTCTGAAGACTAATGGAAAACTTTAGTTGACAACTTGTCAATTAGTTGACACCTCCCTCTGGCTGACTGAGGAGTAGGCAAACAAGAAAAGATACATGGTATAACTGGCATAATTTGAGCACAAAGTGGTGCTGGATGAGACGTGGAAGTGAGAAATGAGCACAAATTCAGGATCAGTCCAACAAAACAACCAAATGAATTTGTCTTTTAGAGCAAGTCTCCTGTGGTTGTTGCCTTTGTAAAAACCAAAGGCAAGTGGAAAGCAGTGGTTTGACCTAATAAAATAGAAATTGGGTAGTGATGACAAAGACAGGGCAGAAGATTTAATCAATAGCAGAATGGAGACAAAGATAATTTTCTAAATTTATTTAGGAAAACCTTAAAAATACAGATTCAGGGGAAAAAAATAAAACAAACCCAACCAAAAAAACCCAAATTAATCACATTTAAGACTGTTCTTACCTGGTTTTTGAGGTGGAAAGTCCTTTGTTGATGGACCTTTCAAATTAACTCTGCTTGATGCCAATACTGGAATAGAGAACTTCTCAGGAACCTCAAAGAATTCTTGCATGCTCACTTCTACACTGTAATCCACATACTTCAGCTCTGGGGGGAATTTACGAGGTTTCAGGAGTGCATGTCTCTGCAAGTGAAAGAATAATGTATACATATGAACAATCATCTCATAATAATTTCAGGTTAAGAAATGTAAAATTATACAGCTTAAGGGTGTAATTCTAAAACTGAATTGGTAATTAGGTAAGTTATATAGAAATTGTTGAGAGATCCTTCTAAATAAAAACTGTCTTGTATAATTTTTTTAGACATCATGCATCTGAAACATTCATTTAAGAAAAAGGCATTTTGAGACTTACAGTAAAACCACCTCCTACCCAGAAACCACTCTGCAAGCCTGCAAGTATTCAGGAAAAGCAAGAAAAGGGGAGAAAAAACATGAAAAGAAAAACGTATTTTGTATCAGATGTAGACAGATGTTTCTTCTTTTACTTTGTAAAATTTCTGAATAACAAAAAGCATGAAAAGGAAAAATTATTTTGATATTTTGCAAGGGATAACCATATAGTTAGTTGAGCTAACTTTGATACTTTCATGTTGACAATATATTTTAGAAATCAAAGCATTTAGAATTAATTTTAGGGACAAATAAGCTCCTCCTGGTTAAAAGCATTGCTAATCAACAGCATGAAACATATTAGTAAAGGATTAACACAGTACATAAAGGCAAGCTCAAAATAGGCATCTAAACCACTTAATTAATTAAATTTGACTCCTGTAAGATAGCATTACAGAAATAATGCAATGATTTAATACATAACTTGTTAAAAATTACCCTTTTCAACCCAATAACACAGTATCATTGCAATGATCAAGATTAATTCTAAGTTGAACAAATTTAAAATCTGAAACTAGTCACACCTTTTTTATAGACAAGTCTTTGAATTCATGACTATTGTGAATTATCTTGAGCAAATCTAGGGAGGAGATAAATACAGAAATGTTCAGTTTGTGCTAGGAAAACTTTTTTATTCTCAAAGCCTATTAGTTTTAAATAATGCACGGAACAGCAGGTATCACAGTACATATTGCAATGGGACAAGGAATGGAGATCCATTGTGGGAATTCAAAAAGACAGTTTAAAAGAAAGGTTGATTGTTCTCAAGGATTACTGTTAAGGGTAATATGGTCAAATTACTGTTCAAATCAACTGGGTTGAGGTTCTTCATTGGGTTGGTTGTTTGTCTGGGTTTTTTTGTTTGTTTGTTTTAATACAAAACTCACATTCCCTTGCTGGCTTTAGAAAGCAGACCTACACTGCCATTTCTTTGTTTCGACCATTAATCTATCCATCCAAAGTGTTAACAGTTTAACACTGTTAAACATGAAGTACATATGGAATTTGGGAACCTGTTAAGCTTTAGTTCCTAATGTAGTTTTCTGACAAAATAAATATAGAATCAGATTACTATTCAAGATTATTTTTCTATGAAGCACAACTGGACAAATGCATCAGACTAAAAAAATTATGCATCAAAACATACTGTCAGCATAGTTCTTTTTTTTACTGTATTTACACCACTTGCATGGTGCAAATATAATTTACAGAGGGGACCAGAAGAATCGTTATGTAAGTTGAAAACCTGAACTCACTATTGATTTATATCATGCAAAACTAAAAGTTCACTGATAGTTCTCTTCCTCTTTTCCCCTCTCTTTCTCTCCATAAAATGAAATCAATAGGTGCTGATAATTCAGTTGCTATATTAATAACAAGTTCCATTTCTCTCTGTTAGGACTGAAATGACAGAAGACTCTGCAGTGAGAAAAAGATATTTCATTCTCACTTGTAACAGGAATTTCCAAACCAAAAGAATTACACATATTTGCCAGTTTAAATTTCACTTTGATCTTCCGCATGTTCAAATAAAAATTTATACCTACATCTGATTTTGGTAATTAGATTATTTTGCAACACTGAAATAAAAATCCAACATGATTAAAAAGTTTTGGGAAGTCTTAATTGACAAATGATTGTAAGATGACTTTTGGTGAAGCACTGAACACATCTAAATTATAATTATCTTGAAGAGATATCTTATGATTTAAAAAATCACTGAAGTACTATATTGTAAGATCCTTGTACATGCTATCTCATTTTAAAAGATATGTTAGGAAAAAAGACAACTGGTTAGTATTACATAGTCTGTGAACATTTCAAACATTTCCTGGTACCTTGTCAAAGAGCAAAGGATGAAAAAATTTTTAATGAGACACCTAGGTTTTTTGGAAAGGGGGAAAGAAAATCCTACAAACACACACAAGACTAAACATTGTTGCCTCAAAGGGTAACATTTCCAAGAAAAGAGAAAATGTGCAATACAATTCAGATAAATTTTGCAGCTACTCTCCTTCTTTTTAGTATTTTTCAGGGCAGTAAGAGTTAAACAGAATTTAGTATTTTTTAACTCTCATTATCCGTTAGAGGTCTAAGGCTGCTGTACCTTTAGACACAGATTCCAACATGTACTTCATCAAATAATGGTTCATGATATTCCAAGTGTGGAAGTATTATTACCAGTTAAGAACAGTATTTGCATTCAGTTTCTAGGATTAATCTCCTTTTTAGAATATTTTTTTTTAAAAAAAAAGGATTGGAGGGCATATAAAGCATCAGAATTAATCTTGATGTTTTTTAAAGACTGATTGGTTTGCCAAGGTATTTTCTTAGATTTACCATCTGCGCTTTCTATGTATAAAGGAATGGTAGATTCTATTACAGAGTGCTGAAGCACCTTACTCTTTCCTTGCATATTACTGTTTTCCAAATCCTAATTTAGCCCCATTTCTTCCTTCCAGGAATTAAATTCTAAAACCATTCCTCATGAATAAAAGAATTTTATGATCTCAGTCTCTCAGAATCCCTGTGATCAATCATGTTTGCCATCTCCCTTAATCCCATATCAAAAGATAAGCGATGTAATATAAAAGACATTGGTCCCAGTTATAACTTCAACAAATTGAAATCTGACCACAGATCCTTTTATGAAAAGTTCACTCCCATTCAAACGTATTTAATGTAACTTTTTAATTACAGTACCTTCTCTCTTCAAGGACGCCAGGACTCTCTCTCTCAAAAAAAACCCCACCTATATTTAGAATGGCAAACTGTTCAAACTGAGCTTGCAACTTTTCCATCATCACATGGAAGATCACAAAATCCTTACTGAATCCTGGGGGACCATGAAGAGCACAAACTTTGAAGGTCAGAGCTGGACAGATGTAGGATGAGATTCTGTCACATCAGCCAAGCAGCAAAGCCACAGCTTCAAGTGCACAAGGTCTCTGCTCATTTTCCATTGATCAAAACTCATCACCAGCACCATGATGTACTAAGATAAAAATACTCAGCATTGCTTAGTCACACAGACAGCAGGATAGGAAGAAAATTCACAGCGTCCTAACAGCTGGAATATAGCTAAGGATACAGAGATCTGGTGTCCACCCTCAGATGAGTGATGCATTTAAAGGGAGGTAAAATGAAGCCTAAGTAAATACTTTTCACAGCTTAACTGAGGACACATCTGGACACAGTTGGAAATGTAAGCTTTAGTTCTGGGATTCTTGTAGAATAGGGCTTCTCTTCCTTTCCTATTGTAATGTCTAATTATACATAGAGATTACTGGCATATCTGACTGTGAAGAAGAGCCCTGTATCTAGACACTGGGTGTCTTTTAGGTAGGTTCTAGAAAAAAGGAAAGCTGAGGCATGTTATTTTGAATTTCACTTTACTGACTACAACATCATTGCCAAGTGAATGAATTCTAGTTATTCTGTTATTTCCTTCTTTCTTTTATTCACTTCCCTCTATTCACCACCATCAGCAACTTCAATTAGAACAAGCTATGTTCTTCTTCCACATTCTCTCCCCTTTCTTTCCAGATACCCTTTATCTTCCATTGTTATCTATGTTCACCTAAACTTCCTACCTACAGCTTTCTTTTATTCATGATTAAAAAAGGCAATTTGTAATTATTCACAATAATGCTAGTCCCAACCTTGTCAGTGGCAGAGAGTTTCATCCTATTACCCCCTCATAAATGTTTTAGGAGGAATTAAATTAATGAAATACTCAGGAGGTAACAAATTAACACAATTGTATACTTAAAAAATAGAATTCAGAACTTTCCTAATATTTTTCATTAAAAAAAAATTCAGTCAGAAATGGGCATGCAACCAGGTTATTATTATGTAGTTTTCTTCACCTTTGGATTCCTATTGCTTTAGCATTCTTGCTTCCTGTCTCTTCATTACCTAACTTCTCTAACTGCTTTAAATTACATTTTGATGCTGTTTGGTTTCAATATTTTTTTTTAAATTATACTAAAGTTTAAGCATGAAAAAAAAATCCTTTGACAAATGGTTTAGCTTATGTTGGCAGTAGAGGTTAGTTTTGGGGACAGCGAAGAAGAATGGCAGGTTAACTACTTAACCTTGTTGCTAGTAAGTCCTTCAGTACCCAAGACTGTAAAATAAACTACTGAAATTCTGTTTCTAGCAGAACCATTTAATGCGCTGATTTTAATCTAATTTATAAAGTAAAAGACAGAAATAATAATCCTGTCCATTTCCAAGCTCCTCAGACTTCACTGTCACTTCTGTACTCTGACTGCACATTATCGAATACTGGCCCCATAGTAACACCATTTAGCACAAAAACCCAACAGGATAAATGGGTTCTGATCAGCACAGTAATTTTTATGGAAAAGATAAAAATTCATTATTTTCTCAGTAACTTTAAGCACTAAAGACAATCAAAATAGATCTTGGTTTCTTACAGCAAGGAAAGAAAGCACTAAAAACAGTACAAAAATAGCTAGGACTTTCAACCATGTGTATAGATGGGTCAAGCAAAAACATACAGCACAAGTTAACGAATATGCATATCCAGTTTGACTCCAAAAATATAGCCTACCTTTATTACTATTTTCTATGTGATTTAAATAAACATGAGTAACACGTACAGTTTAATAAGAATAGAAAGCATGTGATTATTTAGTTATTTATTCTTCAATTTTACAAGCAAAAAATGGACTAAGTAGTAATAATGTAATGGCATTTTCCCTTCTGTCTATCCATTATTTTATACAATTATACCTGTAGGAAGTGAGTAGAAAGGTGAAAAAGAAATCAAAAAGAGAGTAACAGATTTCCAGAGATTCTAGATTTTTCTCTGACCTACAACATATGTTCCAAAGGCTTTCATGAGCCTAAATAATTCAGTAAACCACAGGAGCCGTGGATGGGATCTTTTAGTTGTTGGTGGTGTGGCAATTTAGACAACCTAAAACCACAATTCAGCTCTGAATTTAATTGCAGAACACCAGCTCCCTTCAAAAAAAAGTTTCTTCAATGAATGCCACCAAAATTTCTATACTGTCATTTTTATTTAGACAGCAAGGAAGAATTGATGACAACAAATGATTAGGAACATTTTTCAGAATTTAATCCGCATAGCAGATTACCATACTGAGATATTTTTAATGTGTAAAGTCTTTTCTACATCAGTATATAGCAGAATTTCTCCATTTATTTCTCATAAGCAATTATAAGACTTTCTGTACATGGAGTAAAATACTTCTTTCTGCATATAAGTTTCACTTCTCACGTGATCATTTCTTTTGTGTTAGTATCCACCATCACATATTTTATAATTAGTTTACTTGTCCTCCACTCTTCTACAATACAAGTAATTTTAGAACTCATATCTTAGCATACCTAGTGGTACAAAGAATGTTTCTGTAATGTTCTGTATTGATTACATATTTCATCAAGTATTTGCTAAATGACTGTGATACTAAAGGACTTCAATTATGAAAAGTTTATAAAATGTTACCACAGCAGTGGATTAGCTATAATCCAAAAGGGAAATATTTGAGTCTAGATTGCATGGTTACAATTCTTGTCCCATTACAGACATATAACAGACTAAATCTGTTCTTTCATTTTTCTCATTTAATTTGTTTTATAATACTTTTTAAACTTATCTGTAAAGAAAAGGTGTAAATTTAGCAGCATCAAGACACCAGGGAAAATCCTCTTATTACGTGGAATCACGTAGCAGTATGAACCATACTCAGGGAAGAGTCTAACTGGAAAACTAGAATAATATACAGCTGCCCAGCAATCTGTCTGAGATCAGGTAACATCAGGTTCACAAGGGAAATTAATACCCAGATTGTGGCTATCGTCCATAGAAGGTTACATTGGAATTCTACATGAGAAAAAGTTATTTGGTAATATTGCTCTTATAAATTTATTCACAAGTACTAACTGAATGTTTAATGGACTACCTTGGGAGGATTTTCTGTTCCTAGATGTTTAAATCTTGGGAAAATATGTCTAGATTGGAATGATGTATAAGTAGGGAGCTATAGCTCATAAGGACATCTGTGGTTTTCCAAAACTATTTTGTATTGATTGCAAAACAAAAGAAAGTCTTTCCTGCTCCTCGACTTATTCTCAAAGTCTATTCTAGAAAAAAAGACAAAAAGACAAAAAGAAAAAAAAAAAGAAAAGGAGAGGGAGGAAAGGGAGGAAAGGGAGGAAAGGGAGGAAAGGGAGGAAAGGGAGGAAAGGGAGGAAAGGGAGGAAAGGGAGGAAAGGGAGGAAAGGGAGGAAAGGGAGGAAAGGGAGGAAAGGGAGGAAAGGGAGGAAAGGGAGGAAAGGGAGGAAAGGGAGGAAAGGGAGGAAAGGGAGGAAAGGGAGGAAAGGGAGGAAAGGGAGGAAAGGGAGGAAAGGGAGGAAAGGGAGGAAAGGGAGGAAAGGGAGGAAAGGGAGGAAAGGGAGGAAAGGGAGGAAAGGGAGGAAAGGGAGGAAAGGGAGGAAAGGGAGGAAAGGGAGGAAAGGGAGGAAAGGGAGGAAAGGGAGGAAAGGGAGGAAAGGGAGGAAAGGGAGGAAAGGGAGGAAAGGGAGGAAAGGGAGGAAAGGGAGGAAAGGGAGGAAAGGGAGGAAAGGGAGGAAAGGGAGGAAAGGGAGGAAAGGGAGGAAAGGGAGGAAAGGGAGGAAAGGGAGGAAAGGGAGGAAAGGGAGGAAAGGGAGGAAAGGGAGGAAAGGGAGGAAAGGGAGGAAAGGGAGGAAAGGGAGGAAAGGGAGGAAAGGGAGGAAAGGGAGGAAAGGGAGGAAAGGGAGGAAAGGGAGGAAAGGGAGGAAAGGGAGGAAAGGGAGGAAAGGGAGGAAAGGGAGGAAAGGGAGGAAAGGGAGGAAAGGGAGGAAAGGGAGGAAAGGGAGGAAAGAAAAAAATCCTGATTGAGAATTTTCATTTCTTACAAAAATGTGCATAAGGAAGGATACTAATACAGATATCTATTGCAAAGAGTCTGATTTTTTAATCAAAGGGTATTTTTCAGAAGCTAACTGAAGTAAAATGTTAATGTTCTTTTTAACTGTAGCCAAGATTTCTTAAAGGAAGCACTTCTTAATAGCACAGAATGAGGAAGCAGCTTCAGAACGAACATGTAAAATATTACAGTGTTTGAGGCGAATTGGGATTAGTAACTGTCAGATTACAGAATGTGTGAAAAAACCATAACTTCACACTGTTCCCTGAAACTTAAAAAATTGAGTCCTACAAATCAAGAACAACTAAATAATTGCAGTAACAGATTACTGTGTTTCTCACCTCTACTCTGGACAGTCCTAACAATGCAGTTGCAACTCGAACACTACTGCTTTGCAGCATCCCTGTGATCTTTCTTCTCTCATATTCAATAGTTGACATCTGCTGTTGTGCAGCAATGGCCAGAGCCCTCTCTCTTGACTCATTGATCAATGGAATCCTCAGATTTTCTTCAAGAATCTGAGCAAAACCACATTTCAAATATAATACCGGCTCTTCTGCATTCAGACCTGTTAAATTAAAAAAAAAACAAACAAAACCCCCCACATTTGTCAGCTGCTAGTGTAACTGCATAGAGTATCTCCAAAGAAAAGCCAGAATACAAAATTCCTTTGATGTTCAGTTACATACTATTACTCTAGTACATGCTATTTGCTCTGGTAATACTTTTTTTATTTCTAGTCATAATGGGAAAATAAAAATTAACACAGTCTGAAATCCAAACCAAAAATTGCTTTTCATAGTTAACAAAAAATTAGTGGTACTACTGTCATGATGGTAATGAAAGTTTAAAAAAGGCTTTCTGGTACCTACATAACACAGACACTCTTTTATCCCTCTAGATGATGTTGCATCCCCTCTAAAAGAAGCCACCAACAATTCAAATAATAGCTACACTGTTTCTGAAACAGAACTGACAGCAGTTTATCATTGGCTGTTTGAAGACAAAAGTATTGGATTGTCTGTCAAAACACAACACTGCATACAAAACTCATGTGTTTTAAAACTAGAAATATTGTGGTTAAAGATGACTTGTGTTGGTTCATCTGGCTAGAACCTATATTCTGAAGTAGAAAACAAGAGAAATTATGAAAAAACATTTATGGAGACTATGTTAAAAACAATACAAGAAAGTTGAAGAAGATAGCTAACAATGAGCTGCTGCTCTGAAGGGAATGGACTGGACAACATTAAAAGAAATATCTGATACTTACACCGTAATATCTTTCTTACAATTCACTATAAACAACTGCTTTTACCGAATATATTTAATTAATTTTCACAGAACTGCATGGGAACTAAAGAATATTTGCAAAGGAGAGTAATCTCCTCTATTTTACTCTTATATCATTTTACCTTCCAATGTACTGCTAACATGCAAAACATTTGGACTATCCATTGGAAGCAATCCTGAAGG
Source organism: Egretta garzetta (assembly GCF_000687185.1). Classification (NCBI taxonomy): domain Eukaryota; kingdom Metazoa; phylum Chordata; class Aves; order Pelecaniformes; family Ardeidae; genus Egretta; species Egretta garzetta. The sequence continues at coordinate 2,889,190 of NW_009258539.1, read as the reverse complement.
CAAAGGTATATCACCTGTTCCCTCTATCAGGTATACAAATTCTCCAACCTGAAACACAAGAACATAGACATCCACACAAGTCAGAAAGCAACTCATGCAGAACAGAAGGTAAAATATTAAAACTAAAAACAAAGATATCCTAGTAATACCTAAGAACTGACTTCTGAAATAATTTACATATTCAGGAGACCCATTGCTTTAAAACTATGTTTAAATAAAATTATAATTTCAAACCTTACTATGATAATAAAGTACCTTTCATTGAGAATATTAAATCTGAAAAGTCAAGAAATTTCAATTAGTTGAATCCTTTCCAACTCCTCATATAATTTAACTGAGTGAGGATGCTCTGGCCCATAAATACAGCAATAAAGTGAATTTTAATGTTGTGTTATAGCCACATATAATTTAAAAATATATATGAGCTTACTTCATTGCTCTTCACTGTTAAGATTATTTTTTTTTAAAACAAGAAATGTTTAGAGTCATTGCGAGCCAGTAACATTTCTCTAGAAAGCAAAAAGAGCAGAAGGCAAGGCATGTCAGCAACATGTACAAATTCTCCATTAAGAAGAAACGAAGTTAAAGAATCTTAATTATTTCATCAAAAATAATGGAAAACCTACAGAAGTTTGAAAGTAAACATAAACATGACCTAGAACAAAGGAAGATAATAATCTGTCATAGAGGAAAGGATAATTAGCAGAGAAATAACACTATGAATCATACATTAAACAAAAGAAAAAAATAAGGTGCAAATGACAGATGGAAAAGTTTTTGTTTTTTCTTTAAAAAAAGAAATCTCACTAAAATTATGAGGGTCACAATCAGAACATTCCCAAACTAAATTATATCTAAATTATGTATCTCTATATCTATCTGAATGAGATGGGAGATTTAACAGATATATTACTATTGCTTTGACAAATTCTTTTTGTTTTCCACAAACTTTTTTTTGGACAAATTTAGCTTCTACTGATTGCAAGGTAAAGGATAAAACACTGCTGCAACACCTGATATAATTTGCACCGAAGGCCATCTCTTATTTCCATAAACCACATTCTGTAAAACTCTGTCCTAACAATGCATAGTCTTTTATTCTTCATTCCAGATATGAAGAAAATAATTTATTTATATCATTTAGTCCATTTGCCAACCAATGCAGTGTTTTCCCTTTAATACTGGTCAATAACGTAAAAGAAGCCTGCTTTTTATTTTACCTTTATTTGTAGTTTTATCAGATATATATGTTAAGGCTGAAAACATTGCAATTACGTTTCCGACCAAGCAGAAGGAAAGCTATTCAACTTTGATGGCATTTTCTCCCCTTCCTCGATTCAAGAGTTCAGACAAATCTTCCTCAAGAAGGATTAAAGAAATCTACAGTAAAATTGGTTTCACACACACAAACTAATAGCCACTCCTGGGAACCAATTTAAACAGGAATTATTCCTGTTTGACACAATGTTTTGGCTCCATAAGGACCGTTAACAAGCTCACAGTGTATACAAATAATTTCATGAAGGTACTGGTTGCTAGGATGCCATTCTACTCTCAATTACTTTTCTTGTCATTGCTGACATAAATATGTTTATAGGTAAGAACAAACTTCCCCATTTCCCCCTTTACTTTAAAGAATTCTTGCTTCTTGATCTCCACAGAATGCAGATACTGTTTTCCTTCTGCTGCAGTTTTTCCTGATGCTTTGGAACAGAGTGGGTATTTTACTATATTTTGAGACTTTAGCTAGTATCCCCATGGTTTTAATGTTTTATATTTCCATTTTCCATCAGCTGCAAACAAGATAGCATCAACATTTTGTAGGTTTAACAAAAATAGTTAATAAAATGGCTGTTCAACTACCGTTAGCTATTTATCTAATCCCATTTCTAACTGATATTTCAAAAGAATGTGTAGCTACTAGGAATTTGCCATTCTCCATGCAAATCAGTGATTAAGAACAACAGATAGTAAAACATGCTCTTAATAAACCATTTAATTTTATAGCAGACATTTAGCTGTGTAAGTCTGGACTGACACTCTTAAACTATGACTTAATAAATTATCATCATTATAATCACAGTTTGTTCACATTTAAATTAGCTCCCAGAAACAACGATATAGAGAAAAGGCAACCCATTTATGTTAACCAATATATAATTTCTTCTCTGAGAAGATCTATGTTAAAAACTTGAAGAATGTCAGTTTCGATTCTTCTTAAAAAACAAAGAAATGTTGAAACAAATCCTTGAGAAATGTTATAAACAACTTGTGCTGTCATTTCAAACCCTACAAATGTTAACATACAGATTATTTCGAAACGATTTAAGCAACGTACTTGAGTAGGCCAACAAACTTGGATCAGTGTATCTTCTTGCTTTTCTGACAGATATATAGTTGATACAATCACAGATAGGATTCCTATTCAGATTCAAATCTAACTGGTGATTTGAATCTCAATGCAAATACAATCTTCACTGATTGTAATGAAGAAGCAGTCTTACTCTGATCACTATTTTGGTTCGTTTGTCAAAAAGAGGAGGAAAGGTAGGTAGGAAGAAATTACAGAAACGCTACATTAAATTATTTATTAGATTATATATAGCACAAGGCCATATTTGAATGATACAAATCTCATCATTATATGAAGCCATTTGACCATCATACAACATTGTAGCTACAATTGTTTGTCATTAGGTAATGGTATGATTGAAATATTGAAGCCATATACACAATATTTAAGCAAGTAAATTTCTTCTCGTGCCATTATTGCACAGCTCTAAAATCATGCTAGCTATCTTGCAGTTTCATCTTTCCTTAGG
>NW_009258539.1:2824016-2886299 GCF_000687185.1 Egretta garzetta | reverse complement strand
AATAATAATACAATTATGTGGATGGGACTTAATTTTTGTAAACTCTGGTGCTACATAACATAAATTTTGCGCTTGCAGCAGTCTTTAATTGTTTCCTATCTACTCAGCTAAGCTGAAAGGACCAGGTATTCCAGAAATAGTTACCACACAGGACATAACAGTGGCTTCTCTGAGGCATTAATGTTTCCTACTATGATAATGTCAACTAGTTCTTTCTTAGGAACAGTGACTAGTAGCTAGGTATCTAAATTTAGGTGTTTCTAACATCACCACTGGCAACACTGGGGCTGTCAGATATGTTCCTTTTCCCTTTCCACCTGAAGTATAACTGTCCCATAGCTCTGATCACACCTCTTAGATTTGCTTTCATCCCATTAACATGACTCCATTTCCCTTCTTTTCATTAAATTATTTAGTTTTCAGGCTCTATACCTAATGTAGCACGAGCCTTCTCTTCTCAGATAGGGTATATACTTCTGCTTCTAATAAAGAAACAAACAGGGAGAATGCCAATAGCAGAGCTTTAAAAAATATATATAAAATCATAGCAAGTAAAAGAAGATCCTTCTCAGATCTGCTCCCAGAAACCAGTAGGTTAGGGTCTTCCTTGTTTAGAGACTGCGTCTAGATATTTCATTGAATAAAACTGATGGACCTAACTTTCATGAGATTGTCTAATTTCTTTTGAACTAGTTAACAGGTTTAGCATCCAAAGTGTCCTATGACAGCTGAGTTACACAAGCTAAACGTTGTGTATGAAAAAGTACTTCATTTGGTTCAGTTTATATATCCTGCCACAGTTGCTCTATTAACTTTCTGCAAACCATTAATAATCTTATGTACCCATCGTGTCCCTTAACAATTGCTTTTTTAATTACAGGAACTTAATTTTTTTTAAGTATCTATCTCTATAAAGAAACTGTTAGATCCTTCTGATCATCCTTATTTTTCTCTCTCTTTTTTTCCCTCTATCCCTATTATATTGTTTGCTGGGGTGACCAGTACTGCACACAATATTCAAGCTGTGTACATCATAGATCTTCAGAAAGGTATACCGAGGTTTCACATTTTGATGTCTATTTCTTTCCAAATAATTTCTCTTTTTGAATGATGCCAAGCACTGGATTGATTTTTCATTGAACCATCCGCAAAGGTCACTGATATGGAGACATTTATACAGCCTTTTTGTGGGCCATTCCCTGGTGTCAACAGGGCATGAGCTCACTGTCTCACCATAGGCTTTGACAGACTATCCCTCTTCTATCTCTCTGCTAATTTTCAAGAAGTCAAGTGAACTGTGCACTCTTTAAGATTTCCAGCCATATGGCTTGCTTTCTTAAAAAATGGTCAGTGGTTGGGCATCATTGCATTGGGACAGGCTTGGCCATCATTACATTAATCTTATCTTCCTTTAAAAGCAAGGAAAAAATTAAGCTGGTCAGGTGGCATAGCCAAAGTCCTGGTTAAACAATAAAAACAACCACCAAACACACAAACACTAAACACCATCAGGAGTCTCTATAAGTGTTCTATAGTAATGAAACATATGGAAGCTGAGAATGTGCTGGAGAAAAAGAAAAAGTCATTTAGTTTTGGTTATATTGTTACAAATCATGAAAACGTGGCAGAGAGAATGGCAGATGCATGTAATTGCACAGAGGGAAAGCTGAAACACATAGGTAGTATTATGAAAGTTAAGAAGCAGAATGCAAGCCTTGAGATCAACCACACATAAAAGAAGATGAGAAAAACAACAGTGTTGAAAAACATTGACAGCTAGAGACAAAAAACAGCAGAGAGGTTAAAGAGGTGAAAGGATGGACTAATGACACAGAAATAAGAAGGTTGTGACAACTGAGATAAAGGATTACAGAGACATCAAATAAGCTGGAGTACAAATTTTAAGCTCTGAATGTTGGTCAAAAACAGGTTTTGGTAATTTGATGAAATCAATTTCAATTAAGTATATATAGCAAAACCCAGGCTACAGGAGTCAAGAGAAACTGAAAAGTCAGTATTCACGTATAATCTAGTCAAAAGCTTTACCTGCATTGGTGACAAAGACTGAGTGGAATGTGGATTGGCAAAAAATTTAAAAAGACAGCAAGGAAAATAATTATTCTACTTTGACAGCATATCCTAGATACAGTGATAAATACAGGGAGAAGTACAGTAAAGACTTTATCCTTCCTTGCCCTATGCCTTATCCAAAAGCATTATTCTTGCTCCCCCATCAAGACAAATTATTTAAATTCCATATTTGTTTTGAACCCGAGTTCCCTAGAAAAACCACCAAGGTAACATTCCTTGCAGTATTACATTTATTTGCAATGATTTTACAGTGAAAAGTAACTTGCAGCATTTTATATAATTCTAATTATGTGGAGATAAAAGGGCAGTAAACTTTGGTTTAAATTTCTTAGCTGGTCTGTAATCTTATGTAAATCACTGACCAACTTCCTAAGCAACATTTTCCTCCATGAATTATAGGAATATTGTATTTTAACAAAAAAAAATTAAAGAGAAAAATTTTCATTTCCAGAAGTTAGTACATAGATCACATCTTTATAATTGCATATGAATGCAAAAAATATTACCTTAAAATATGTACAAAACCAATTGGTGTATTCATTTACCTTATTCACACATAACTGGCAAACATATCCTGATTCTTAACTGACTAGGCTGTCACACGAAAACCACTCACAGAACATACTTTCTATTCTTACCAGTTCATTAACCAGAATGACAGTGCAGTAACGTTTTTCCAGATTAAAGGGAAGAAAGTGAATATCTAAGCTTGCAGAACTTCTCCCTTCCAAGAACAGTTTTTCCATTGGACTGAAGAACTCATGCAGGAGGCTGGATTGGTCACCTGTTAAAATAAGTTTAAATGGTTGTTTAGATACAACAGCATGGGCTGTAAAATAAAGTAGCTGCCTGAGTTTAAATATAAGGATACTGTATACAGCCTCCTGTAGTAATCAGTGTTTAAGGAACACTTGTAATCAGTAATCAGTATTTAGAGTTACACTTGTGTAAATGTCCTGCAATATTGCATGCTGTATTATTTAAATAAATTTTGCTAGCTACTTGTGTTCTTATTCTGTGCACTGAAACAAAACCAGGGAAAACACACTTCTCACCATCAAAAGAACTCTTTAAGGATGTACAACCTATAAGCAAATTATTCCTCCTGCCAGAAAAAAAGAGTACAGTTTACTACTATTGAAACAAACAATCTTGCTCTCAGTGGCAGTAATGATGTTATGTTATGTTATGGTCTGAGATCCTCCAGAATGGACAAAAACTAAATACTGCCAAGCTCGCTTTGTGATGCTTTCACAATAGCATTATGCTGACAAAGCGCTTTCTTTGTAAGACAATAAGTAACTTAGGGTTGAATCTAGCAGGGTCTGACCACTTTCTCACCGCATGTTTTTGATATTGCAGAATACTTTAGAACCAGACTTTCATTCAACCTTGGCTTGCTAACCTTCTAGGAAGTTCAACAGACTTAAGAATAGAAGTGAGAGTGCAGGCAACAGAAATGAGTGAATATCACTTAAGAAACGTATACCAAACTCTGGCCAATTAAATAAAACAGATTCAGCCACCAGGAACCAAGCTGAAGGAAGGCGTAACCACAACTCACCTTTTCTCCCCATAGTCTACATTCTTTTCCAAATACATAGGAATTTCCCCAAATTCACTATTCAACCAACAGCTGAGTTTGATATGAATTTGAAGTTTCCAAAACCTACCTAAACAATGACCAACACTGCCCTCCCCCTTCCAAAACCACCCAAGTCCCATTTTTACCCTTCCATCAAATAGGGTAAGGCAGCCCTAACAGGAACTATTTTTTGACTAAATAAGGCACTAACTTCTAAACTTGTCTCCTGTTCAAGTGTTCCCCATTCAAAGTCTGTCAAAATCTGAGAGCCCTCCCTCCTCACTTTCTGTCTGAATTCTGGGAAATTCAAGTAATTGCTAAAGAGGTAACATTTATTTTAAAATTTAGATTGTTTTTTATGGTTTTCTTCATTTTCATTACGGCTTCTCCAAGACCCAAAAAAAAAAAAAAAACAAAACTCCTAATTCCTATTACTCTCCACTTAGGAGTCTTGACCCTTAATAGTACATATTCTTTCAGGTCAGGGTGTGAAACACGTGCAGAACACTCTTATTTAGGTTTTGTTCACCATGTTATGAAGAGAATGGTGGTGAATTATTCCCAAAGCAGAAGAGCACTTCTACAAGAAATGAAAACATAAATTTGTTTATGAAGATCTGAAATGCCATCAAAAATGTCTCTGTAGCTCCAACCTGATTAAAGCCATAAAACCCTTCGTCAGCTATTCACAGATTGGTACCATAGTTGTACCTCACTTTGTTAATTAAGGTACGTACCTTTTATTTTTATGAACTGCGTGTTAGTTCATTGTTAATCACATCTTGGAATACAATATGTACTAATAAATATATCTAGAAGGGCTAGATTATTCAGATTACAAATCTGCTTTTCATATGACTTCATGGAAACGCCACAATATTTTCCAAGAGGACAAAATTAATTTCATAAGGCCATCGTACACATTTTGCTCAAGTGGACTTTCAACAGTCTCAGAAAAGGCTGTAGTTCTAGATTCATACATTTTGACAGAACTGTTGACTAGCATTTCATAGAAAATAAGAGCAAGAAATGTGCTGTTGATGAGTATTTTCAAAAATAAATTAGGCAATCTGCAAAGGCTCCACATTCCATGAAGCCAAACCATTGGCCCTTAAAAGAAGAAAGTTTTGGGTTTTTTTAATGGTAAAGTCATTAGGACTACAGTGCAACCATAGAGATGGTTTCACTAAATTAAGTATATCAGAAGACAAACTATCCTATAAATAAGAGTTACTGAGCATACCCATAAACAATAATTACTTTAGGTGTCAAAATCTTATGTACCTACTCTAATTTCTACTCTAGTGACACAAGAGGTATTGTACAGAGGTACTTACAGCAATTTAAGTTGTTCTCTTCATTTGGATCTTCAAGCAGTGCACCATTTTTACAATTTAATATGTTATTTTCAGAACTAAAAGGAAAACATAAAAATTAAAGTAATACACTAAAGCTGGACATTTCTATTAGTAATAGATAGCTTCTTCTCCCTTTTTAGGAATAAATACTGGAAAAGCAAATGTTTTCCAGAAAAAAACCCAAAACATTTTGGAACCACCTACCTACCAATAATGTTAAATACCAACTCTTCCACTTAAGTTAGTAGTCATATTTACACCAGAGCCAGAATATGTGACCTTCAATTAACCTGTATAATATCTCTGCCATACTCATATAAGCAAAATTCTATGTTAAAAATATATATATATATATATATTTTGCCATTCAAAAGTACTCCTGCCTAATAATGCTTTTTGGGGAACTCAGTCCCAATTCTTCTCTTTATCATTTCAATATTCTGTGAGGATAGGCAAAGCTTATTCCCTGGTACATCATGAAGTTGCAAGGCCTTGCATTCCTCTGATGCTCTCAATTTCAAGTATTTCCAATTCTTCCCTACTCTTGAAATACATCTAAGTATCTGCAAGCCAAATTCAGCTCAGATGCATTGTGCTCACCCTAGGGCTTACAGTCATAGACCTTGTAGACATGTCTTTAGACTGATGCTTCTTACAGAAACTGATTTGCAAAAGTAACAGCCTTTCCTTGTCCCTTATCAGAACACACTTCAGATACTAGGTCTCCTCTTACCCAAACTTTTTTTTGAGCCTGTTTTTCCCCCTAGCTCTCTCTACCTTCCCTCTAGCTCAAAAGCCTCCGTAATAGTAAAAAACACATCACAACACTTCTTATTATAAAAACAGGGTGGCTTTATACAATGTTATCAAACCTAACTTAGTCACAGGACAGCAATATGTTTAGAAAATTTAACAGGAAATCTAATTCATTTCTTATTTAAGAAAAGATATCCCCTTTTTTAACAAATTAAATCAGTAAAGCTAAGTAAAACGTGGTCTTTACACTAATCCTAATACATGTTAAGAGTGATCCAAATTCAATCCAGAAAGTGCAAGATCCAGTTTTAAACCATCAGGAAAAAAAATCCCATTGGAATCCCACAATTCTGTATACCAGGGAGTTATGAACTGCAACAAATCAATAGTGCACAGATTATTTAAAACTTGTGAGTCATGATTTTTTTCTTAAAGCAAACAAAACTCAATTATTTAAGAAAAAGTACAATACAGACAGTGAAACATTTGCATATTTCATGGCTAAAAAGACTATCTCTACCTGTTGTAAATAATTTCTTTTTCTTACAGTGCTGCTTTCCAAACAGACTGAATTTGGCATCTTATATTTGCCATTCTCAAAATCTTTGTCTTTTTAATATTGGAGTGGAAATTAATTACCTAAAATAGGTTTTCTCTAAAATATTCCTTAGATTTTTTCTTTTTCTCTTTTTTTTTCTTCATGAGAATTATTATACAAGAGAAAACATTTGAAATTTACTTTTGTACACATGGTTTACAACGTTTCTGCCCACAAAATAAATACAAACTGGGACATAATTTTCCATGATTTTCTGTACAAAGGCTAATTTTAATCTTGGCTCTTTGAGTAAGTATTGGGAATTTATACCACACAACAAGAAATTAGACATGTAAAATCCCCATGTTAATATGTAGTTCATGATCTTGGTAGAAAACATCAAATCTCATAAAAGGAGCTCTTCAAGCATTTTCTACTAAAAATAATTCTCTTCTTGTTTCAGTTAATTTATTCACATTCAAGGTTCATTTCCACAAGGTTATAGCCCTGAAAAGAGGGGATGAGAAAGTCTGGGAAGAGCAACACTTGTCCCTCTGTACCTCTTTTACACCAAGGCTACAGGAATGATCTATATTCGCTAACAGTGCGGTTAATCATTCACAAGGAACCTAATGCAATCAAGGATTTGTCTGAGAAAGGAGTGAAAGGAGTGAGCCTTAACCTAAACACCTTAACTCTGTTCATGATGATATTACCTTTCAAGTGTATTTGAAAAGAACAGATATACTTGAAAAAACAACCCACAACAAAATCTTTGCTTATTCTCATCCCTTCAAAGCAAATTGTGCTTCTTACCTTCCTATTTCCTTCATATTATTTTATAGTTTTTTCTATCCTTCTTCACAAATAACGTCTAACTCTGTTGACAGGAGTTTAGACTGTGCAGTTAAATTTATGGAAGGAGAGTTTTGTTTAATTTACAACAAGCACAGAACTTACAGATGCTGAAAACTATAGTGTAATGTATCTCAAAAAAAATACTGCAAGTACAGTTTCAGCTCTAGACTCAAGTTTAATATTATCCACACATAACAGTCATTCTTCCCTAGAAGTAAAATTTGATGAACCAGCTTATAGCAAACAATTACTACATACAGCATTTGATAGCTTTTGGGTCTCTCTTAAAATAAATAGTTAATCTTGCTGGGCTAAGAAGAAAATCACAGCCTTAAATAAATGGACTTGTAAAATTCTCAGAATATGTTACCCTGGAGATGCATTTTAATATGTGTGCTTAAAGGTTATTTTTCAGAAAGGAAAATGATATCTTAGGTATGCAAGCCCAACATACTATTTATTCTGTATTTACAAATAAGTATCTCACCTAAAAATACAAAAATACAAATTTTATATAAAATGTCATCTCTTTCAATGCTTTATCTTTGAATCAAAATGCCAAGTCATGATTGCAAAAACAGAGACTACAGCAGAAGAATCGCTGTAAAAATAACAAATTGCTCAAAAGCTACATGAAAAAATTATAACATAATATGCGTATTACATGGAAATACATCATACATTAAGAACATACAAAGTACAACATATTTCTTCACTGGGGTAAACTATGCATTGACTATATCCTATTTTCAGAATAGAATGATAAAGAAACCCATTGCATTGGTTTGACATGGTATTGAATGTCTCTGTAAATTTATTCTCACCCCAATGAACCAAGCACCTGCAGGTAAATGAAGGGAAAGGGAAATAAAGCTGTGTTGTGGAAGACGAACATTGTGTCTCATTCTTCTATAACAAAAAGAAATAGTATCTCATGCAATAATAAAAACAAAAAGAAGATAGTTAAGATCAGGAAGTATAAAAAGCGTGGTTGTACTCTCAGTCTGGCTCAATACATCCCATTTCAATACGCAGAGAAATAAGGAAATGGATTAGGCAGAATAACTTAAGCTGCCATAAAATAAGTCTACACAGTTTGCTGCACCTGGGTCAGAGCAGACCCCAGTATCAATACAGACTGGGGGATAAATGGATTGAGAGCAGCCCTGTGGAGAAGGACTTGGGGGCATTTGTGGCCAAAAAATTAGATATGATCTGGCAATGTGTGCTCGCAGTCCAGAAAACCAGCCATATCCTGGGCTGCATAAAAAGCAGCATGATCAGCAGGTTAAGGGAGGTGACTCTCCCCCTCTGCTCTCATGAGACCCCACCTGGAGTACAGCATCCAGCTCTGGGGTCCCCAGCACAAGAACATGGCCCTGTTGGAACTGGTCCAGAGGAGGACCACAAAAATGGCAGGAGGGCTGGAGCACCTCTCCTATGAGGACAGGCTGAGAGAGTTGGGGCTGTTCAGACTGGAGAAGAGAAGGCTCCAGGAAGACCTTATTGTGGCCTTTCAGTACTTAACAAGGATTTATAAGGAAGATGGAGAGGGACTTTTTACCAGGGCCTGTAGTGCTAGGACAAGGGCTACGAGTTTTAAAGTTAAAAAGAGGATAGATTTAGGTTGGATATAAGAAAGAAATTCTTTACAGTGAGGGTGGTAAGACATTTTAACAGGTTATCCAGAGAAGCTGTGATGCCCCATCATTTGAAGTATCAGGTTGGACAGGGCTTTGAGTAACCTGATCCAGTGGAAGAAGTTCTTGCCCATGGGGGGTGGATGGACACTAGATGATCTTTAAAGGTTTCCTCCAACCCAAACAATTCTAAGATTCTATGGTATTAAGCCCACAGTAGTGTCCTATCACATCTTATGCGCCAATCATTCTTTTCCAAATTAACACTGAAGTCTGCTGTATAAAAAATATCACTGCTGAAGAACCCCAGACAAGTTTCAGCATCAAGCTTATGCATGTACTGTGTAGACACATGGCAGAGGATGAGCGGTCTGCTTGCGAGATTAAGCACGTTATATCACGTGGTGGATCAGGCCTGTACGTCTGATAACTCAGGTATTAGAAGTGATTCAGTTTAACAGCGGGTATGGAGACCAAGCAACTTCACAAACTGCCTCTTATTTGTTTCGGTATTTTAGCAAACACGACTTGTCCCTTCCAAAGCAAGATTATTTTATTGTGCATTAAATGAACAAAAAGTTCTGCAAGAGTAAGTAACAGGTGAGTGTTGGTTTAAGAGGGCACTTCGCAATTGCCTGGTACAAAGACCAGGTCAAGACAGAGAAAATGACAGGTGTAAATACTTCCAATTTATTCTTGCCATGATTTAATCTAACCTGTTCAGACTTGTACTACAATTTACTTACATAACTGTGCACCAGTGAGAAACAGTTTAGTAGCTATCACTTCTGAGTTGCCAGTTACCTCTTCCTACATAGCACCACAAAGAGACTGGGTTTGCCATTTTATCAGGTATGACAAAAATCAAGATCAGAAGCAAAGTCATTTATGCAGTCAACACAGACAGCCCACATACGTCATCATGTTGTCATAGCTACACCTGCAATAGTGTGCCTTTACTCTTCAGTCCAGGGTAAGAAGCCAATAACTCTGTTTTCTAGCCAACAAGTTATCGGAAAAGGAAGATTACTTTGCTTTCTGTATTTGGAGCTGAATTACTAGATGACCTTTTTAGTCCTTTCCAGTTCCAGATTTTATAAATTACTGAGGCAAAAAGAAATCTAAAATGTGCCAGCCACCATGGGGAAATCTTAAGCCCACATAGCAGCAGCTTCTTCAACAAACACAATGGAGCCTTTTAGTCCTTTATTTTTTTCTTTATCCTACCAGTAAGAAAATACAGGTATTCTGTTTAATGTAACTCTTTCCTTGACACATGAAACAGCTTAGAACAAAAAGTATAAGAACAAAATTCAGAAAAATAAAAATATTTGGAATTTCTGGTATTATCTCTGGTAAAAAAAAAAAAGCAAATAAATTAACACTGATAAGCTATATGCAATATTCTGCAAAGCTTGACATGAAATTCATTAATTAATGGTTCCTTTTTGTTTTAGAATGTGTTTTTCTTGATGTAAAAATATTTATCCACATTCACAGCTTTTTTTTGCAAATCAATCTGTGCAATCATGAGCCATCCTTATGACTCATGGACACTGTAATGCATATTCTGAACTGCTTAGTTGTGGTCTTAGAATAGGACTACTAGTGAATCATTAGTATACCTTTGCCATTTCCTAGTTTTACAGAAGAAAATCTATGAGGAAAAAGTTGGCTGTTAAATATAACCTTGAACTTTTACTGTTATTCAAATCTTTTTAACGGACATCAGTCAAAATACCAACATGTTTGAAAACTACTTATGGGTAGATTTATACTACAATTCCTGGGCCATCTGCTGTGCATGTCTCCACCTGGTTCTCTTCTCCCATTGAGAGTAGACCGTGCTGGCATACAGATGTAGGCCAAGGGTAATAACTGAAGTGTCAAGGGCTTGGAAAAGCATAGAAAAGTGCATAACTTGAAAAAATCCAGGCACATGTATCACAGTATACTTAAAAACTATGCCAGCTAGATGAAAGAAGAAACACTATCCTTCTCACCAAACATCATTCAGCTCCCCATGAACAAAGAGGTCTTGGCTGCAACCACTGAATGACACCCTGCTTCAGACAAGGGCTACTGTGATATTTTAACTTAGACAGAGCTGTGTCCCAGTAAGGATATAGTTTGTCTGGGCTCTAGCTTCACGTTGGGATATCTTTCCAGTCACAGTATGATGAGCCCATGTCACAATGATGAAAGGGTTGGTTTGGTCTTTGATGTGAATGACACAATTTTGGGTGCTTGTGATAATGCCATAGTGTAAAGGTCATAGGTAAGAAGGTTACCTGCCAGGTAAAGCTTGTTATGGTGAGGTTTAAAGTGGTGTGGCTGACACATCTGGGGGCATAGTATGAAGACGCAGAACAAACTACGAGACTGAGGAGACCCACTTTTTCCAAATGGCATATTGCACCCATTTTTATCTTTTACACCATATTAATCTTTTCTCCACTGTTTGAGTAAATTATCTGTGAAGTGTTTGAAAAATGTTATATAATTCTATGATATTTCCATGTTCTAACTTGTAATTCTTTACAATGGCTATACACAAAGATGTAATACTAATAGAAATGTATCATTCAATATATTATAATTAGCAATTGCCATTTAAAACTCACCTGAACATTTGTTCTTGCTTTACTTGCCTGGCTTGATATAGTTGCTCTGGCTGCATTAAGTAACTTGTGGATTCCAGCAAAATGACCCTGGAGTATGGCAAGTACAGATAATCATCACATTTTTAACTTACAGAAGGAAGAAAAAAATTAGTTTATTCTATATTTTAAATGAAGGCTTGTTAAAGAAGCTTATTATTTTCAAATGAGAATTCTTTAAAAGAACTCTAAAGAAAGATTTAAACAGATTTTTTTAAACTGATTTATTTAATGATTTATTAATTCTTCTTTATTTAATAACTTAAAACATTTTGTATAATTTAAGCAACATAATTTTTAAAGCTTGTGTAAGCATGAAAAATCCTGAGACACTTATTCAAGGGTTACTGGGAAATGTCATAAACTACTACTTCAATATCATAGGTTGATTTGTAATCATACGGATGGTCTACAGCCATGTTATGACATGCAGACCAATTTTCAATTTGATTTTCAAAGAAGAAAAATAATGCCCATTTCAATATTATGACAAATTATATATGTAATTTTTGAAATGTAATTTATATTATGATCTGTACTAAATTAAATGATTGAATAATTGAGTCACATTTGAAGAAAAAAAGTCTTAGGTAATTTTATTTTGCTTTTGTGAATATTGTATCTATTAAGGTAGAGTAAATTGTGATTTCTGTGATAAACCACAAGCAACTGCTTCACTTAAGTTTTTCCTAGAAGATTCTGTTTTTTTCTTTTATGAGTACATTATACACTTGGTTTTAAGATTTTCAACCCAGTTTCTGTAAAAGAGCTACTTCCTTGGTATCACCAGTACATTTTCTAGTGTTATTTGCAACCAAGCAATGCACTCCCAAAGGAACATGAGACAGTTCAAAACACTGGAAACATGTTACAAAGAATCTTTTATTTTAGATTACTGGTTCAAATGTTGCCCAAATTTATAATTACTTCAAGTAGTTGTCAAGTAGCTTTTGAGTGACACACATAAAATTAAATTACTTCATTGCCTTTAACCTACTCTTTCAAAGAGTGTTATCCACATCATAGAACTGATTACAGGC
The DNA here is from genome assembly GCF_000687185.1 of Egretta garzetta. Lineage (NCBI taxonomy): Eukaryota > Metazoa > Chordata > Aves > Pelecaniformes > Ardeidae > Egretta > Egretta garzetta. The sequence goes on along the minus strand of NW_009258539.1, from coordinate 2,873,773 downwards.
ATTCTCACTGACCACCTCAAGGACTTAAAAAAGATAGAAGCTAAATAAATTCATATGATTCCCACATAGGAGTTTATGCCAGAGCACATTGCTGGAGCAGTGAAAACAATTGTGTTACAGGTGTCTATACAAAATCTATTCTGCAGATGAAAGAGAAATTTAATTTGCAGCTTATGCAACGTGTATATTAAACAGATCAGTAAAACAAGCTAAAAGTGTTATGGAAAATGGTTCTTGTAAATAAATTAATTGCACGAACCAATGCTTAGCTCTATAGACTAAAGACAAAACATGGAGTCAGATCACATAAACAGATTTTAGGGGCATAGCACTCTCTTTTGTATTAAGGAAAGCAACATTTATAACTCTACAGTTGTTATATCTATGATGAATACAAATGAAAAATTAGATTAACTGATAGTGATGTGAGCCCCAAGGCAAAAGCATGTTTTTTTTTTCTTTTGCATGCTTAATAATTTAAACAGCAGGATAAAGCAGATTGGGGAAAAATAACCGACTATTAATTAACATGGTTTGTTTCTCTTTGGAATTCTGCTGGGCCTCAGCCAAACACAAAAATACGAGCAAGGTTCATGAACTCTGTTTGATTAAAACTCTGGCTTTATTGCTTACACTGAGATGCATTTCAATTAGGGCTTATTTAGCTTCTTTATTCATTATGATAGCTTCCACTTCATAGTGCTTGTAACAATTTTGGTAATGCAAATCCCTATAGTTTAACCTCAAGTTTACATTTTTAAGGAGAAGAAAAAAAAAATATTTAAAATAATTGATTAAACAGCATGATCATTATAGATTTCTCTTTAAAGCACTGCCTACCTGAATATGCCATCAGTTCTGAAGGGATTAGTAACATTTAGGATAACTTTCTTCAGTTCATAACATGGCGATTTGCATTTTAATATAGCCTAAAAAAGGCAAAAATTTATATCAATATGAAAAAGTTGCAAAACTACATTCATGTATAATACATAAACAAACAGAAAATTATTACAAAGAAGATCAGAATCATGTATTTGACCACTGGTGACTACAAAATTAACATAATTTAAATGCTAGGCTTTGTTGCCAGCAAGGAATAGCTAAAGCCTATTTCTTTTTAAACATGCATTAAACTTCACCATATTTTAAATGCTCTTTAAAATGACAGCCCAGGGCCAAAACCCAAGCTATCTTTTTGACTTATTATCTTCCCATGTCCTTTATGTTCTTCTCTTCCCCAACCTTCCTTTCTAGCATCAGTGTCTATTGCTATGGTATAAAGAGACTCATGGAAAAAAAAGAATCACATAAACACCATCTAAGTTTAGAAGAGGATCTATCCAGATCTGCTCAATGAATGTTTGATAACAAATGACAGAACACATACCTATCTCTGTTCTGACTATTTCTGGGATATATCTTAAATCTAAAGACTGTCTAAAGTTAAAAAGCACAAATCAACTAGCAACATCTAACAAAAGTTTGTTGACCATCTACATATGACAACTGAAATCATTAGGCTGAAGGGACATAACACCTCTGCAATGGAATTTCAAACAGCGTTCATATGCTGAAAGGGTTCCAGATTTATTTTCAGAGCAATCAATGCAAAATTTTAAAATTTATTAAGGATCTAAGTCTGATATGTATCCTTAGGCATCTTAAATATTCCTCTAGGCTTTTCTCTGCAGGTACATAGGCTAACACTGGAAACCTGAAAATTCATAGGTCAAAGGCTAATGCTGAGGGTAACTCACATTTTTATTCTTATTTCAGTTCACTTTTGTTTGATACAGCATACAGATAACAATATTATTTTGACAATATTAATCATAAATACATAAACTTACAGCTGGCTCAATATGCTTGACTTCAGATTTCAGAGAGAATGCCAGTGTGGCACCATCTATTCCACCCACATTTTTTGAGATCAGTAGCAACACTGCTTCAGCAGGGCGCAGGAAACGACTAGTGAATTCCACATTCATACTTGTTTGTCTCCTAGGCAAAATTAATAATGATAATGACGATGATGATGATAATAATAATAATAATAATAATAATAATTTTAAATAGGCACAAAATCATGACTCAGAAATTATTCAAATGTCATTTCAGGAGCACATTTTAGAGTCTTTTTCTAAAATAAGTGAGCTAGAAAAATTATTTTTTTCTTCTGAAATACCTTGTTGTAGTTCAATCCTCTGCTTTAAAATATTCTAATAAAAGAACTATATAGATAGAATAAGAACAATATTGAGTCCTTATTGCTTTTTATGACCTCAATATGTAGCTTAATTTTTCTTCCCACAAACAATAGCACAGGAAGTTCTCTTTCCTTATAGTATTGTCCTAAGTTAACAACTGATTTACTTTATGCTCCCCTATTTGAATAGGTTTTTCTGAGTTAAACAGCCAGACATCCTGTTATGCATGTTGTGAGGCATGTTCTTAATCAAATCCACATTGAAGACTGAGAGATAAATGAGTAAAAAAACCCTTCAAAATAATTAGTAAAGCTGAGTAATTAAGAGGTGGAAAAAACAAAGTTCTCTTATACGAGCCATAGATCAAGTTTCTGATGGGAAACTGGACAAGGGGAGACCACATGGAGTGAGAGTTTAGACTAGGTAAGAGTTAAGTTTAGACTAGATTTGCACTAGTACTGCAACTAAGCAAGATCACTAAGAAAAGTTAAGTGGCTGAAGCTCTTACTTTGAAGCTTACAATTAAAATTATAGTGTGTAGAATTGTTCTAAAAAGCAAGAGAACAGTAGAATCTAAATGTATTTTGCCTTTCTACACATATGACCAGAGTAGAGAGAGCTTTCTCTAAACAAAAAAATACCTATATTTTTGGAGTTGCAAGTAGAATATCACAAGATACATACCAAAGAAGTCATCTGACTGGCTTATACTTTCATTGTAATGCCATTTCATGTAGTTAAAGACATTTTAAAATTTACCCCCCAAAAAACTGTTTGAAACAGCAGAAAGAAAATAACCTTTAGTAAAGTCTTGAAATGTCTTAATTTACTCAAGATGATATTACTTAAATAATGCTTCAAAGGAATTCTTAAACTATGGGGAAAATGTTATATTTATAAACTGAAGATTTGTTAGTTGTCTTTGTGGAAGAGATAGCAGATACTAAAGTCAAAAGGAAGCCTCTCCCCAACCTAAATCCGCCTTCCCTATCAAACAATTAAGAGGAACTGGCAGCCCGAGAGAAAAGAATTAAAACAGAGGGCAGAGGGAAATTATGTGTGATTTATTGGTCTTCTGCCAACTGGGAATTCTAAAGTAGAGGCAATCAGCTGACAGTGGTATGCGAAACATTCCAATTATGCATTGTATGTATATATACTTAACAAAAGTAAGTGGTAAAGTAGAGGACTTGTAATAGCAATCAGCTTACCATGTCTTCAGTGGAATCATGTTAATCCACATTTGGTTCACTACTTGCATAATAACAGTACTTTTTCAAGTGAACTCAATGCACACATCTCTTCATGTAATTGGAGCAATCACAATGATGGCAGAAGTTCTATAAACTTATTTGGATAGGAATAATGGCAGGATTTATCCCTGGATGACAGCTGCTGCCAAGGAAACATTCTGGGCTGTCCTTTGCCTCATTCTTATGATGGACCAGGACACAAATACATATATATATACACACACATATATATATACACACATACACGTATGTAAATATATATATAATTCTTACTTAAAACTACCTTGGGACCTGAGAGCTGAATGACGATAAACAGGACACCAACATCTTAAAAAAAATTGGGGAAGATTAAGAGAATACCAGACCTTTAAGCCTCAAATCTATACCTTGCAAGGTTGTAGAAACAATTATAAAGAATAAAAGGACAAGTATAAATGATATCTACTATAAACAAGATCTACATGACTGAGATCTAACTGGCAGGAGTCAAAGTCTGTAAAATGTAGTCCTGCCTCATAAACCTATGGGAGTTCATTGAAGGAGCTCAACAAGAACATGATCAAGGGTGATTTAATTCTTCTATTTCTAACGTCTCTTTCTATAGACTTACAGGGAAACTACCAGACAAGAAAGAAGCAAGGAAAGAAGCAAAGAAACATAGTGTGGGAAGTAACACTTCTTACTCTGTAGGAAGGATATGTGACAACTGGAAAGTATGGAAGTTTACTGATGTTCTAAGTTGCACCAGGTTGTAAGGACAAAGATTGACAGTGCAAGGATTGCAGGATTTATAACAAAATGACAAGGATGTTCAGTGTACACAGACAAAGACATGCACACAGGAAAAGCAGTTCTGTGTTTACATAAAATTATGGCCTCCAAGCCATAATTCAGTGTAAACAGATGTAAACTGCTGCCTTCTGTGGCAAAGCTAGCATCAGGGAAAACATAAAGTTGCTTAGGTTTTTTTCTCTATTCATCTGTGTCGTGGTCAGAGTAAAGCGAGGGAAAATTCAGGTCATGGAATTGTCCTATAATCTTGTTCATACTCATATTATTATAACTGGCTCCGTCCACACCCACTTCAGTTGCTATACTGTAGGGGCAAAAAATCTTTAATTTCTTTATCAGCTCAGTGTGTACCATCTTTCAAAAAAGCAAGTAATCAAATTCTCTCTTTTATTTGTTGTACTCCAGTGTAGGAAAAGAAAGATAAAAAGTTGTTTGGAGGGATCAAATTTGCAGAGTTTAAGGCCAACAGAAATCGCTAGATAACACAATCCAAAGTAGTTATAGGCCATTATGTGCAACACAATCATCCTTCAGTTGCTTCTGATAACTACCATTTGGCAGAAGCATTTTTCTGAGAAAGAACCCCATATTATCTGAGGCAGAAGGCTGGATTAAATAACTTCCTGAAGTCACTTCCTGCAATATTTTCAATGTTCTGTGATGTGCAAAACCCCTACAGTTAAAGAATTTGTCATTCAGACAAAGTTTCTTCCCCTCAATAGCTAATTACCTTTGCTACTTCCTGGTTGAATTTGGACAACTCCAGCTTCAAGCTGCTGTTCTTATAAAAAGCTTTGTTCTATATTGTTCACAGTTAAACACGTCCCTTTCCCAGAAAGGTACTTTTAAATATTGATCAAGTCATCTTCATGATTTCTCTTGTTAAGATAGATACCCAAACTGAGTAACTTATATGCATGTCTACACCACATAAGAGAGCTTAGAGACCTCTATGCTATTACTGTTGTGAACTGTGAGTCTATATAGCACCATGCAGTGCCCTGGAGAGTGGGAATCTCAGATCAAAGATTAATTACATTATATGCAAGATCTGACACTCAGCTACACTGAGAACGTTCTGATGCATCCCAAAACCCAGAGCAGAATGACAGATTTCCCTGATGTTCAGCTTCTTAGGATTAAAGCCAGTTTCATCTCAGCCAACTGATACAAAATATTCATTCTTGACAGATATTGGGTGTAGGTGGCAAGGTTTTGGTAGCAGGGGGCTGCAGGGGCAGCCCTCTCCCTGTGAGAGACCAGGAGCTGCCCTGTACAGGACACAGACAGTTTCAACTGGCTCCATAATGGACCCGTTGCAGGACACAGCTGAGCCCACCAGCCAAGCTGGTGGCACCTCTGTGAAAGCATATTTAAGAAAAGGCAAAAACATCAGAAAGGCAGAGAAGTGAGGAAAAAAAGAGTAAGAAACAGCAGTGAGAACATCAAGGTCAGAGGAGAGGGAGAGAAGGTATTCCAGCTACCAGAACAGATATTTCCCTGCAGCTTGTGGAGAGGACCACACTGGAGCAGAGATCCACACTGCAGTCCATGGAGGGCCCCATGCCAGAGAATGTGGATATTTCCTGAAGGAATTGTGATCTGTGGATAGCCTGTGCTGGAGCAAATTTTTCCTGAAGGATTGTATCCCATGGAAGGACTCCCAGAGCAGGAGAAAAGCATGAGGAGGGAGGAGAAGCAGAGAGGAACTGTTATGAAGTGACTGCAGCCATCAGCTCCCCATTACCCCCTGTGCCATTCAGGGTGGCAGCAGAAGTTAGAGGACTCCAGACTGAAAAAGTGAAGTTGAATCTGGGAAAAGAAGGTGGGGGAGAGATGAGGCAATGTTTTAACGTTTGTCTTTTTTTTCTCACTACAAAATTCTATTTTAATTGAAAATGAATAAAAACAATTTCCCCTATGTTGAGCCTGTTTTGCCTATGATGGTCACTGGTAAGCAGCCTCCCCACGTATCTCAACCCACAAATCTTTTTAGCAATTTTTTCTCCCCTGTCCCATTGAGGAGAGGGAGTGACAGAGCATCTGGGTGGGTGCCTGGCAGCCAGCCAAGTTTAACCCACCACAGCCATTTATGAGTTTCTCTAGCTAGTGGTAGGCTACAGCATACATTGTTATACTTCTTTGAAAATACAGACAGACATTTATTACACATTTCTGTCACTTTATTATTATTAGTTTAAAATCATTTGCATTCCTTATCTAATGTTGTATCACTGCTTCCTAATATATTTAAGTAACTCCTCTCCATTACCCTCAGCCTTTCCACTTGAGTTTTTCCCTGATCTGTTTTTATCTTATCAGTTTCCTGCAGTTCGTCTCTCCTGGAAAGTAAACACAGTGCTTTCAGACTGGGCCTTTATCTACAGAATCCTCTATGCCAAGCGTGCTTACCCAGCAGGTCCGACAGGATTAGTCAGTCATACTTATTCCTCATTAGTGATTATAATGACCCACAGTCATCTTAAATCCAATTATAGTTACTTCTAAATATAGGAATATATATATTTAGCAGATAATTAGAGACAAGTCTCTATGCATGATATGTCTTACTTAAAGTCTTCCAGCTCTCCAATCAAAAGACTGACAAGTTTAAGTTTCCTTAGCCTCCTGATCAAGGCTATGGTTCATCTTTTCAGCTGTAATTGCCTAAACTCCCATGAGTGAATGTTCTCTGAACTGCTAATATTTCCCTTGAACTCCTACTCTGAAACTTTGGCAAAGCAAGCTTTACAACTTGACTGGAGCCCTGCAGCGGGCAATAGGTGCTATTTTTAACTGTTTCTTATTAGTTTATCTGAAGTACCTGTTGTTTCAGGGGAAAAAAAGCTGGCTAGTATCAAGCTAGCTTGCAGTGAAAGATGAACTAGTGGTGAGGACATATTCATACATAATATTCATAAATTCATAAGGAACAGTTTCAATTCAGGGGAGCAAGGATGCAGAGATATCTGATCTTAAATTGCCTGAACCATTACAGATACTCGGAAAGTTTTTTGAAGTATAGCTCCTGTTTTTAAACTAGAACTCCTGGTTTCTGATATAGCAAGTAGGCTTTCCTAATTTTTAGTGATTTTTAACACATTGATTCATCTGCCTCTAATCCCATATTTATGTATTATTTACTTCTAAAAGTAGAACAAATAACTGTAATGTGAAGTGCCTCTTTCTAGCTATTTTAACATCTTTTATCCCTAAACAGGTTACAGTCAGCGATGCTAACATTCCCGTCAAAAAATAACTCCGTTATGTTTTACTAATACACTCACATCACATTTCTTACTGAATACACTGAAAATTCTCCCTCACTTTTTATTCAGGCCATAAATATATTTCTTTTTCTCTAGAAGTCTGTTACAAGCCTACCTAATTTCTGAGTTTCTCTGAAGGCATACTTTCCAAAGAAAGCAGAATATTTTCTTCTACAAATCCTCCACCATTTTTCTTGACCTTATACAACTGAATATCAGTCAACACTAATAGCAATAAGCCTACACATAATCAATTTAACAGAGGTGTTTGTTTATTATTCATGTCACTATCACTTCCAAACCCACCTATGATATTATGAACTAATACAAAGCACCTACAAGACTCCCACCCATCTCACCAATGCTTGGAGTTCTCAAACATATTAAGAAATATTAAGAAAGCTATTAATTGCAAAGAATCTATTTTTCATTTAGTCACCAAGATTACAAGTAAGGTTACACTATGATAAACTCTGCAGAGGTCACCAGTGGATGACTGGTGTTTCCACAAGCTTTTATTTCTATGTATTTTTTATTTCTATGTTTTTTGCTATATATAATGCCAAGCAGCTCAATGATGAGGTTGTACACATTTACTTGTGTCTTGGTTTTGGGGGTTTTTCTTAAAGCTGAAATGAAAAACAGCCATGGTATTGACCTTTCAGAGAAATACATGACATTTTCAAGGATTACATTTTTATGTTAATTCTTATTTGAAGTAATTGCAAAGAAAGTGTAATCAAGTCAGCCTCACAGCTTGCTGAAAACATAGGATTACTTGTTGTCCCTTTTGCGTATATTTACAATAAGCATGTCATTTAATACTGAAATATTGATCATCCTGAAAGAGCACTGTATTTTTGTTGAGCTTTCTTGAATCTGTCAATATATATTTGAAATTTCTCTTTTTCACAGGTTATTTTCATACAAATGTTGACTTTTTCCTTTTTACAATCTCTAATCCATTTTATCTGCAAAGGAATATCTTAAATAGACTTGCAGCCTAAACTTAAAAACTCCTAACTGACAGCTAGAGTCGCTCCTACATCCCTCTTGTCTTCATTAGTTAAACAAGGATTAGTGAAATTCCTGTATCTAGTCATAATGCCATATAGCACTTACTGAACAAAAAGAAAAAGATGGCAATGTACCATGAGTATTTCTGCTACCAAAAATGTTAACAACCTGATGTTTCCCAAAAATGAAATCTCTCCAAAATCCTTACAAGGCTTTCAGAAATGTAAGATAGAGAAATAACTGCACTGTACCTGTAACAGTTTCTGTCTTGGTGGGAAGGAAGGATGGGGGCAAAAAGAAGCAGACTAACTACTACCAAACCTGTGTCACGTTCTCTTAAATTCCCAGCCATGCTGCAATTAAGACTAAGAAATAAAGACTGAAATCTTTAAAGAAAGATTTTTTTACCTGCTTACACTTCCACAGTGCATTGATGTAAAAAATGTGAATCAAGTTCAGAGGAGATATATCAACTTTAGTTGGGAAAAAAATAAAATTAAAAAAAAATATATAAGAACAACAGATCTAAACTGAAAATCAAAGCTTTCAATACATTGGGACAAAAATATTTATTGGACACAGATGGTTCCTCTAATGATGTGAAAGCTTGTATTCTGCTCTCAAAACTCTATTGAGTTAAACTGCAAGTGTCCCACTAATAAATGACTCTGAATTTTTTCTATGTTAAGGAGGAAAAGCCTGATCTTTATTCTGACTAATTTTGCCCTGTTTGTAGTTGAACAAATTTCTAGTGTTCCACCGCTATTAAATTAGTAGGTTTATAATTCCATATTCCTAGACTTATTCATAACACTAAAACAAATCTCAGACATTACTTACTTAGGGGCAATGGTGACAGTGTTTCCTTTAGGTAGTGAGAAATCATCAGCATCTCTTCCTACAAGAATAGCGTTGTACATCAAAGTTTTACTGCTTGGGTTTTTCAGACGCACCTATCACAACAACAACAACAGCCTATTTTTATTCAATTTTTAAAGTATAAAAAGTGTTCTGCAACTAAGCGTATCACAAAATAAGAAAGTACTTCGAATAACTAGGTAGATCATTTTTCTTCCTAAAGAGTATAGACTTCCTACAGACTATCCAACCTCAATTTTTCTGAGTACTCTTTTTGCAGTATACACTGAACTACTACTCCTGTTAATTTCTTATTCCTCTCTGTCTTTGATCTCAGATTGTCAGATTTGTAGATTTTTTTTCTGTGCTTACAAGCATAGGGAAAAAACAGCAGTAGTCAGGATCCTAAGCTTGAAGAGAAAAAGATGCATGCTTCCATAATCTATATTTAGTAGCCAAATTACATGAAACTCATTCATTCTTTGTTGTAGCATAGACATAATATAAACACATATATAAATACAGTGTTTTAAACTTGTACTGCTACAAATCTAAATTCAATGGTACCTGTTTAACAACAGTCGCATGGAGAGCACCTGTAAATTCTATAGTCTTCTTGGGTAAGTAGTGAGGGAGACTTTCATATAGGTAGACACACAGAATAAGCATCATGACTGCGTTTGGATCACAGATGTCAGTCGCCTAATATTGAAAACCAAAAAAAAAAAGAAAAAATGACCAGATATTCAGTTAAAATTTTGCCCGTATAGTTTAGAGATGTGAAGATGAAGAACAAAAATATTTAAGGTAATTCTTATTATACAAATATTTTCAACCTAATTTTTAATAACTGGCCCATAATGAAGACAAACATGAATCTTAACCAGTGCACAAAAAAATTTCTTGTAGACTACTCTGGTAATAAACCTAGGCTAAAATGCACAGTATTCTGTGAAAAAGCAAATATATATTCCAAAGAACAGAACACAACAGCCAGCCTGTCTTCAAATTCTGCAGAAAGGCCCTTGTTCCTTTAGCTAGTTCCTCCTGCAGGTACGGCAAAAAGGAGTTTCATTAATATCCCTTGTCAGAATACAGTATCAGCTGTAATGACATTGAACAAGAATCCACAAGATCTAAATGCTTATGGATCTCCTTGGAGTATCATAGACTGGGTATTCCACTGTTCTGCCTCTGCCAACAGAGCAGTTGCTTGAGTAGAATATAGGAAATGGGGCAAATATAAAGTGTTCTTTCTATTGATATAATTTGCCAGCTTCTGGAAATTAGTGGGTTAAGGATTTATTGATTATTGTTAAACACCTCTCTGTCATTGTTTTAAATTCTTCTCTATTTCATTCTTTACATACAGAAATAAGCCTGACTGTCATTAACAGTTTATGAATTCTTTTTAATTAGAAATTGCTTATTGAGTTTTCTTCCTCTTTTGATGTTATTAAAATGCAATATTGTCTGAAATCTATTGCCTAAAGCATAGGACCATAAAAAGTAGCTGAGATTTAAGTCCTAAGGCAGGAGCTCTAAGAAAGCAAAATGACCTATCACTGAGCACAAGTACAAATAGCTCCGCCTTCAAAGAGCTTCTACTTGATGACTGATGGATAAGCAACTGACAAAAGTTTTCTTCAGCTAGTAAAAGCTGCATTTTGACATAATAATTTTGCAAGGAGAAACGGTATAAAGGGCAAACATTTGAAACTCTAGTGGGCCCACCCCCCGACACAAGGTAAAAAACCTCAGTAGGTTAAAAAAAATATTCTGTGTAGAAAAACCTTTATACAAAATAAGAACCTAAGAGCAGTCTATTGGCTCAGACTATGGGCCGAAAGGATGCCACTATGAGTTGATGCCTAAGTGAAAATGATTATACAGTAAGTACACATACACTTGAGTATTTTCCCAGGCTCAAGCACAAGACTTCCTGAACCACATGTGATTTCTGTCTACTTAGAAATCTTAATTTCTTTTTCTTCCAAGCCTATGCACAGTCTCCCTTTGACTCTGTGTAAAAACTATGAAGACAGCCTAAGAAAACACTCCCGTTTTGAAGTTATGTTCAGTATAACCAAGAAAGAATCTAGAAGAAAAGACAAAGCTATAAGCTAAGTTTTCTTAATGACTGTGCTCTAAATAAATGCAGTAACACCAAGCATTTGAAGCAATTTTCACTTTCACCAGCCTATGGCATTCTAGCCCTATAAAAAGTACAATTTTATTTTCAAAAATTCGAGAGAAGAACACTGAGAAGTAAATAAAAAGAGCTTACTATTTTTTCTTCATTTCCTAACAGGGTGCTCATCTCTTCTGCTACGAAAAAGAGCTTACTATTTTTTCTTCATTTCCTAAAAATCTTTAAAACAGGGTGCTCATCTCTTCTGCTACAAAGAATGAACCCACATGACACAGAAGAGAGAAGGGAAAATAAGATGCTCTTTTGTTGTCACAGATGGGTGAAAATAATTCCACATTTCAAACCAGAAAAATCTAGAATAATCTGGATTCTAAATTCAGAAGTGGAAGGAGTCAAACCAACACAGCATTTCCAATGCAGGAATAATCTTTCTTTCCCATCCAGTCTACAGGCTTGTCAGAAGTTTCCCATCATGTTTTACAGAACGGAGAGATTAAAAATTTCTCACAGACAAATCCAGCAGTATTTTCTCTGGCTTCTTCAGCCCATAATGTGCTGTACTATAATGAGATGCTCCGTGTCTTGTGTGTAAGAATCCTCAATTTAGCAGGAGAAAACAAATCCAGAAAGGCCAGTGAAGCTATAATTTGTCCAAACTTGAAAGGGAAACTAAAGGCAGAGATAGTTGTCAGGGCACAGCAAGGGCCAGCTGCTCTCTTTGGGCCAGGGAGCCAGGAGCCAAAGGCAATACAACACAGCTGCAGACTAGAGGCCAGCCAGGGCCCATCCTACCCCCCAGCCAGGAGCAGAGCAGATGGGGGGCACCAGGGCAGCCCCAGCCACGGCCACTGGGCACCTCCCTGGGGACTAGGACAGGCCAAGGCTGGGATGAGGGCCTATGGGTGGGCCTGGCTTGGTGGGTCCATGGCTGGACAGGGATGGGCAGGGCTGTGGGAAGCTGGAGACCAGCCCTGCTGCAGCATCTCTGGAGCAGGGAATGATGGTCCTGGGGGGGCTGACATGGGGTCTTGGGCCATGGGCAGGTGGGGGGAGCCCCTAGGAGCTGGGCAGAGGCAGGAAGGGCCGGGGGTGCCCCCAGGGCCTTGACAGTAGTTAAGTCTGAAGAGCATTCAACCTATATCATTTGATGACGCAACAACAGACATTCCAGAAAATCATATTTTTAACAAGGCTCCATCTCCCTGGTTACAAGGAAACCAGAAGGAGCTGTATCCCTGAATAGACTCCTAATGTTTGCTTTAGGAAGAGGAACGTCTCCTTCTTCATACCCTAAAGCATTACATGGCAGGGTGGGGAGAGAAAAGAGAGAGAATCTGAGTACTGTAAAAGATGGCAAGGCTTTGCTCGGACTAAAAGCAGAGAAGGGATGCAGCTCTTTCCCAAAGGATAAACATTACTTAAGGAAAGATGACTTAGGTACTGAAATCTTCACAGACTTACTCCTGACTACAGCTCAGCCCTAATTAAAATAAATGCCTGTAGTCCTGCAAATTAAATGCCTGTAGTCCTGCATGAATGTATTCTGTGTACTTTGTTCTATAAGGAATATGATTTTTGGTTTTGTTTGTACAACAGGAAGGCAAGATACATTAGAACATACAAGCCTTGTCACATTTCTACCAATATACATACTAAATTCATCTTGTATTACATCTCACTAGGTAACCTCAAAGTTTTCTTAATTTCCCTTCTGATTTACTAAGTTAGAGACAGGTAGGAGATTCCATAGAAAAGGCAGAACTGGAGCTCCCCTGGTGGCAAATCCATTGACTCCCGGAGCACAAAGGCAGGAAGAGTTACTGACTGCTTCCTCCCTCTTTTCTTGCCCTGTGCCCAGACAAGCGTTGTTGCATCCTACTCCCAGAAGTTCTAGCACAGCTCCTTCTCTAACCTTACAAGAGAGCACGCACATCACTGGGCGCTGATCTGAGGTTTCCCTGTCACGCTCCATAGTTTCCTAGATAATGCCTATCCTCATAATTCTTAAGATTCATGTCAGATACTCTTCATGCACTGATGTAATCATGTGCTTCATCTTGTGTTTCTATTTATTTCCATCACCACTGTTTTTTAAGGTTGGAATTTTAGGATGCACTTACTATGTGAAGTAAAAAGCTTCTTGCCTGACAAAACCTTTAAACCTGAAGTCTGAAAAATATTCTGATGTTTTCCATTCACTTATCTCAGTAATGGCTATCAAATGTTAACAAGTATTTGTAGGAGTAGTTATTCCAATATAGCTGTGGTTTTACACCTCTGCTATTCATCTTTCCTACATTTTCATTTAAGATAGCAAAGATGCCAGAGTAAATTATCTGTTGAAGCCTAACTTTCTTTTGCCACCTACTTCTACTCGTTCCCACTTAGATCAGAATTTATTCCCTCAGAAAACATTATTCTTTTTTATCTTGTGCTGAACTCATAATACTGCATTTGTGACATTAATCTATTACTCAGAACTAATTTAAAAAAAAAATCAGTGTACTTCATAACAACATTCAGCAGAAAATTCACAGTCTGTATATATTATTTGCTTTAAAAATTTCTGCATTAGCAAACAATAGCAATTAATAAAGTTTAACAGATTTATGCCCTAAATTATATCCATAAAAAAGTTTCTCAAAATATGAAAAAGCCTTTCACATTTCTTGAAGAGTTGAGTGCTTGCTTATTAGCTTTTTATTTGTGTTCTAATGTTGCCTAATTAAAGAAAATGTTGAAGCTAACAAACTGGATAAATTATTATACTTCAAATTCTAAATATTGCAAGTTAGGACTATACCAAAACTGGACAAGAAATCCAAGGGTTAGTAGATTGTTTCTATTGTGAAAACAAAGTTATTTAACTGTTAAAACACCATCAGCTCTGTGCTGTTAATTCCATAACTAACTCTCCACATTTTCAACCACCTGTATATTACTAAAGCCTGGTCTTTAGTTTTGCTGGTACTACTGCTCAGAAAACAGTTTGTAACTGCTTACAAATAATGCCTCTAGATTTTATGAAGTTAGGTTTATAACTTAATGCAAAAATTAAATGGCATTAACTGCCTCTAAGTTATTCCACAATATTTAGAAGATGCTAGCTGTTCTGTTTTATAAGCATAACAGTGGAGTAGATTGATACCTAGAATAGACTGTATTACAAACAAATATTATTCTATCTAGCTGGAAAAGGAAAAGAAAAAACAAATCAAGGTGATTTAAATCCAAAATAATCACAGTAACTACAAGCCAAAGTTCTGACAGAGAGAAAAGAAGAGATAAAAAAATGTATTAAAAGATATCAGGAAGAAGTAGATTGCTGAACCACTTTTTGTGGTAATAACACTCTCCACTTTTCTGACCATGCAATTATTAGTTGAATAATGTAATGAAACAAACTATTCAACAGATGCAAAAATCATGCAAGAAGGCTTTCCCCACTACAAAGCCTACAAAGCAATGATGAAAATAGACATCTTATGCCAAAGAACAGCTTCTAGCAGGACACAACTGAAAAATAGAAAATGCTTGGAATCAGCGGCCATGAAATGTTACCTAGATAACCAATTTAAACTAACAATTTCAAATTACTATTGAAAATTATGGCAAAGTATTAAACAAACAGAAGCTATTAAAAATACTATATTAAAGACATTATACATTAATATTGTTTATTTATTATTGTATATCAATACATACTAATACATTAATATTTATTAGTTATTTCCACATTTGTAAGGCTTAAACATTGAACTTAAAAGGTAAATATCTAGGAAACAATATTGTTTGTGAACAAAAGGAGGTTCCTGAGTTTATATAGGCTTCGCTTATACAAGTGCAGCAGCCAAATTTTCAATAAGCTGGAAGTCAATGTAAGAATAAAACAGTCAGCAAGTCTGGAAAAAAAGATCAGGTAGTCATTTGGTGTCTAAATAAGGCTTACAAGTCTATATTTTTGTATTTTTTTTTAAAGGATAC
Source organism: Egretta garzetta (assembly GCF_000687185.1). NCBI lineage: Eukaryota > Metazoa > Chordata > Aves > Pelecaniformes > Ardeidae > Egretta > Egretta garzetta. The sequence goes on along the minus strand of NW_009258539.1, from coordinate 2,858,238 downwards.
ACATATGAATATAATTTTCAAAAGACTATATTGATCCCAGACATATCCAGTTTGTCTTTACAAATACCCCAGGTGAGACCATTATCGGGTCCAAGAAATTTTCATTTGCTCTAACCAAAATTAAAAGCACTACTGATTTTGAAACATATGTTTCCTTTTCTTTCATTTCCACAACATGTTTATGAGGTGCCCAAGGGTATAATCTAGGTGAACTTAAAACTAGACATGCCTGAAGAGATCGCTTGTCTGTTGCAATTGCATATGTTTCCGCAGATCTCATCATGTCAGTGAAGCATAGAATCATACAACAGAATCATAGAATGGTTTAGGTTGGAAGGGACATTAAAGACCATCTAGCTGCAACATCGCTGCCTTTGGCAGAGACACCTTCCACTAAATCAGTTTGCTCTAAGCCTCATCCAACGTGGCCCTGAACACTTTCAGGGAGGGGACATCCACAGCTTCTCTGGGCAACATGTTCCAGTGTCTCCCCATCTTCACAGTAAAGAATTTCTTCCTAATATCTAATCAAAACTACACTTTTTCAGTTTAAAACCTTGCCCTATCACTACACTCCCTGGTAAAGAGTCCATCCCCATCTTTCCTGTAGGCCCCCTTTAACACTGCTATAAGGTGTCCCTGAAGCCTTCTCTTCTTTAAGCTAAACGACCCCAACTCTCTCAGCCTGTCCTCATAGGGGAGGTGCTCCAGCCCCCTGATTATCTTTGTGGCCCTCCTCTGGACCCACCCAAGCAGGTCGATGTCTTTCTTATGCTGGGGACCCCAGAGCTGGATGCAGTACTCCAGGTGGGGTCTCAGGAGAGTGGAGTAGAGGGGGAGAATCACCTCCCTTGACCTGTTGGCCATGCTTTTGATGCAGCCCAGCATGTGATTGACTTTCTGGGCTGTGAGCACATGTTGCCAGCCCATATTCAGCTTTTCATCCATCAATAGCACAAAGCCCTTCTCCACAGGGCTGCTCTCAACCTACTCATTGCCCAGCCTGTATCCATGTTTGGGATTTCCCAAACCCAGGTGCAGTACCTTACATTTGGCCTTGTTGAACTTCATGAGGTTCACATGGGCCCACCTCTCTAGCCTGTCACAGTCCCTCTGGATGGCATCCCTTGCCTCTAAAGTATCAACCACACCACTGAGCTTGATATCATCCACAAACTTGCTGACAGTGCACTCAATCCCACTGTCCATGTCCCTGACAAAGTCATTAAATAATACTGGTTCCAATACAGACCCCTGTGGGCCACCAATCATCACTGGTGTCTACCCAGGCATTGAGCCATTGACTGCAACTCTTTGAGTGCAACCATCCAGGCAACTCATTATTCACTGGATGGTCCACCCATCAAATCCATCTCTCCATTTTAGAGCCAAGGATGTTGTGTGGGACAGTATCAAATGCTTTGCACAATATTATCAATAAAGCTGAATTCCAGCCAAATGTTCTTTATCTAATGCTCTGATTTATCAGGCTTATAGATCAAAGCAAATAGTTTTTTCATCCACTTTTATAAGGATCCTTAGGAAGACTCAGTCCTTTACAGCTCTCTTCAAGTTTTTTTCCAGAATACCCTAGGAAAGATATGTATGAGAAGACAACTGCTACTCCAACAAATAAAAATTATGTTTAATTTTTTCTCTCTCCTATTTTCTGAATTTAAGACTGCACATCAATATTAGATTCCTATCTCAAGCAAACTAAGGTATTTGCATTTACATTATAGATTGATGGGTAGACGGATACAGCGTTCTATCTATGTATTTGCAGTATCATACACATTTTAGTCAAATAACTAAGAATTAGGAAAGAAATCCTTTTCCTTAAAATTACTTTTGTTAAGAAGTTGCCATATTTACCAAGCTAATAGCTCCTTACTAAGGTACAGGAAACTGAAGACAAAAAAGTGTTAATCATCTTTAGAGATTACTACAAGAAGTATCACTGAAACATTAAGTGGCAGCCAGGAAGTTACAAATGTAAGGGCACACAATAATCTGTAGAATACTTCAAAGAAAAAAAATCTTACATATACTGGAAATTTAAAAAAATTCTATGTTGCTGCATTTCTTTCCTCTTCTCCATTGGCTGCTGGCACCATCTTCTTTCTCTCAATTTCAGACTCAAGCCTTGGGGTTGCCACCTACTCCCCTTTCTTGCTCATATGGCCATGTTATTACCCAGTTTCACTACTTTCTACTCCACAGCAATGGTGAAAACCTCCCCTCATTTCAAAAGAACAGCCACATTCATTTTCAGCTTCTTGACACTCTCCAAATTTACACACAACTTCTTCTATAGCTGGTTTGAAAATATACTCCCTTTTCCTCAGTCTCAAATATAAATGTCAGTATTGTTGGCCCCAATTTTAAAACAGTCAGTAGCAAATAGAATTCCTCTGCTGGCTATTCCCAATCACTGCATCTTCTCTCCTAATCTATCCTTGTCACGTACATTCCCTCCATATCGCTCTTACCCACCATCCTATCTTGCAATATTTTATTTTGGACTTTCAATTGGATCTTCTTCAAATCAAAGCATTTTAGAACTTAAAAATATCAAACACAAAAAAAAAAACCCATAGAAAAACACCACTAATACTCCAGGGTTGAACTGTCAGTCATGATTAGAAAGTGGAAACAAAGAATTTCTTGCCCAAAGTACTCCATCTTAAACCTATATCTTAATCCTTAAGAGGATTTAAAAGCCTTGAACTCTGTTAGACCTATCATTTAAACTTGCAGCTGAAGTCTTCCAGACAGTTAAACTTCTTTACTATTACAGAATCTTAGATTTTTCAAGTGATTGAAAGTGCCATCTATTCCAGACCTAATACGTGTCTCAGCTTGTGCTGTCACGACCATCCTTGCATCAACTAATGCAGAGCTGTCCTGAAAGTTCAGAAGCAGTGATTGCCTGACAGTGAAGAACTTTGCCAGTACTGTAGGAACATTTCAGCCTGCTAAATTTAAGAGACAAAACAATCAGAAAAGTCCCGAATTAGTACAGTTCAGCAACAAGATTCATGTATTTTGCTGGTTTTATTGCTGAAGAACAAGAAGCTTAGGAAATTTCTACAGTAGTTTTAGAAAAGCATACATGAATTCCAATAAATCTATGTAAAAGTACCCTTTACCTTCTCTTTGTTTTTACTTTCCACAATATTTTGTTCATAGAGCATTGCCTTTGCTTGGATTAAAATAAAGACCTTGAAGATCCAAGATCTGTTCCTTTTTCTGATGTTGACTGATTATATAGCTTTGCTTAAACTACTAGTCTGTATGATGCTGGACTATTCCATCTATGAAAAGAGCAATACCTCAAAAATGTGCTGAACTAACAATATTGTAGTATTATAAACACTGTAGTCTTAAAACACACTAAGGAGAACATCCTGGATTTCTGCTTCCATCTTTAATGTGATTAACTCATTTTGCATATCCGGCATGCAGCCTCTGCGTTCATGTGCTGAACTGCCTGTTTTTCCTATTAAAAGCTGAGGCAAAATATGCCTTCATTTTTTAGGATTATGCCTGGATTATCTTTTTACACTTCCTGCTAGTCACAAGTATACAAAACAGATTTTCTTGGTTTAGTCTGTCATAGCAAAGCCATTTATAACACCATATCTGTGTCAAGATATGGGAGCAAGACAGTAGCTGATACAACTGGAGATAGCCGGGTTAATTTTTCCCTGTAATCATAACACAACTGAATGGAAAGGGGGAAAAAAAAGTTATAATTGAGCTTCCTTCCATACCACTTTGTTCACACCATGCGTCTACCTCTGATTCCTGATACTATTAATCCCTTTGGCAAGTTTCCTCATACACCTACAAATACCATGTCTATTCTACTGTATCCTCTTCTGGTCTTCTAGTCAGCCCAATATGCTTCACACCCACCCCAGCCCATCACAGTCCCTGACATTCACTTTGCACCACTCTGCAAATTCTTAAGAGAAAGATGTGACCTTAAAAGTTTTTACTAGTTTTGGTAAGGACATGATTTTTGATGACTCAGGGAGCAAAGGAGAAAAGGAAAATGAGAGAGAATCTGACATTTTAAATAGGTAATAGTTTGGTAACTAACACATGCAACCAGCACATGGAAGATAAGAGCATGAATCCCTGTGAGCACGTAACCTGGTAATACAGCCTTGCCATTGCTATTAAAGGGCCAAAAGTTTTGTACTGAATTTACAGGGCCTCAGCACTGGCGTTCGACAAGCTTTCTCTGTCTGAAGGCTTGTTGACCAGCTTGTAGAGATTTGCTTTACTTGGTTTAGCTGTGACAGCAACTTTTTTCATTAATCAGGCCTCTGTGACTAATTTGTTTTACTTTTATCTTTGTATGGTACTACCAGAACCCACAGCTATAAATAATTCACGAACTGTCAGTTAAAGAAATGCAGACTGGGAGCAGGAGAAGACTGGGTTTAGGGGCAACAAAAAGAACAAAGAAATAATTTCTAACATGTACAGAGGGCACCATATATAGAAAATTTGGAGCTTTAGGCCAATGAAGAAAGACAGAGATGCAAAGCATATTACTAAATATATAAAAATGATCCCAAGTGGGTCCTAGACTGAAGAAGAATCTCTCATCAACAACATTATATTCCTCCCAAAAAAGGACATCGGAAGCTGACGGTTTACAGCATTGCTCTTCCTAGCAGTCCAAAGATACTGATTTCTGTGTGCATCAAATCTGGGGCAGAACCCTTATGGGCCTTCGTTATTAGATAGATACACATAAGTGACACCAGATATTCATACAAATTTTTTACCACTCTTTTTATTATTTAAGTGCACAATGTTTGTTCTTAAACATGTTTTTTCTAAATTGCCTTAGAATGTTAATAATAAATTCCACTTAGGTTCTCATTGTGTAATTTACAATGTTAGAATCTTAACTGAATTAACCTTATGTTCAGATAGTTGCATATATGCGATTCTAGAAAGCAAGGAATATGGAAATAACTTGTAATTAAGTGTATTTATATTAAGCAGTATTTTGGTTTCCATCATTCAGTAGCACATCATGAAACAAAATTGCATCACTAAAATCACCTTAATTTGATGTACAATATTACTGTCATAAAAGTAAAACAATTATTTAAAGGTATATAAGAACTGCTGGTATAAAATAATTTACCTTTATGTCTATAGCCAGGCTGACAGCGTGCATAGCATTCACAAGTATCAAACTGTTGTGCAGAAACTGTTCAGGAGTTCTTGGATTAGTATACATCCTTACAAAGTGAGTAGCAATCTAGAGAAGACAGAAATCAAACGCTTGATCTTGCACTAAGCAAAATTACTATGTTTGTATCCACTCTTTCAGCAATCCATATGACCTAAATTTTGAGCTAAAAGTCCCTATTATGAATATACCAAGAGAAAATAAAAATTAATAGTGAAATAATCACTCTAGACTAAATGTTGGGGTCACTCTATGCTAAATGTTGGGGTTTTTTTCTTTTTAAAAACCACACAAGCCAACAGTTCCAAAGGAAAATAAGGCCTGAATAAACCTATTTACATTAATAAATTGTATAAAACTTGCATGATATTAAGAAAAGTCCTTACCAAATAAGGACAATAAGCTGCCAGCTGTGCTGCCAATACCAGACCATCTAGAAGATCTCGGTCAAAATTTACTATCCATCTCATTGGTGGTACTTCACCTGATATAAAAAAAGAGCAAGATTAATTAGGCTCTTCTCCCCTGAGATGCCTAACTTTATTCTAGATAGATACAATGACTATTTGAAATGAGTGAGGAAAGAACAGAAAAAGGAAATATCTGTTCACGTGTAGAATTTCCCAGGCATAATTCTCTTCCAGAGCCATTGCTGAAAACATGAAAAATCTCACCTAGAGTATTGTAACTACTATTCATACACTCTGATACAGTATGTAAGAGCATTCATCATAATGGAAGGGAAAGCGGGTAAATTACACTTAACCTCTCAGATTAGGAACCTAAACATGTAAATTGTTGTTTGAGGGGTTTTTTATAGGCATAACATTCATAGGACTACTGAAACTCACAAAAATATGCATAAGTTTAAGCACATAAAAAGGAAAAGTTTATTAATATTCTTTAAGGTCCTATTATATTATTTGGCACAAATGCAATACGAACGAAAGCTAACAGCTCAAGTCCTGTAGCATAGATCACTACTTCTATAGCTGTGTTGCAGAGGCCTATACCTTACAAGGTTAGATTATTTTTTTATATTTCTTATGTTTCTATTTAAAATAAAACCGATTATTAAGGAAGTAAATATAGCTTATTTATTAGTATTTCTGATTTGAAGCATTCCATAGCTTAAATATTTAACACAGCATTTAAAAAACAGACTTTTATTCTTAAGCATCATAATAAACCATAGGAAGAATACAGTCATTTGAAACCTCTCAACCTGGGATATTCTCTAAAAAAGTTACTGACATACCAATAACTAAAAGTCTTACATCACTGTCTATACCCAGTTACCAGTACTTTGCTCTCATGATAATACACCCTTTGTGAAGCATGAAAACGTAGAAGCTGATCCTTTTATAAGGAGAGCAATCTGGTCACAAATATTCAAGTACTGAGTCATGCCTTCTTTGTTATTTGCAGTTTCTTCCAACTTCTATTGCAAAAATACCTGTTGCTTAATTTTCTTTGTTTTCGTTGCTGTCTTAGGTCCAAGCTCCCACATTTAGGGAACACTTTTGACTTCACCACTGGCAAAGTTTTCAGATAGACTGGGATCATGCTTTCTCATACAGGACAAACTATATAGCTTTTATTTTACTATACAACCAGAGAGTGTATTGTTGCCAAGTTTGAAGCTTTCAAAGTTGAAAAAAAATCCACCAATATGCTACAGAATCTGAGATGATGAAAAATCTCTTACATATTATAAATACATAAATATCTTAAAGTCATAATATAAATGTTCTTTTCTTTCAAAAATGTTTCCTTTTAAAGAGTAAAAAGTTTGTAACACTGAACTGTTATGATAGTAATATAACAATGTTCAGAATAGTCCACTACCTTCATTACCAAAAGAAGAATTTGGAGACACCACTATTTGACATGGACATCATTTAAAAGAACAGAAGCATAAAATGTTTCACCAGGTTACATATTTCCGACCTTTATTTCAAGTCTGTCCTTATTAAAAGCTTCATTCTACAATTCCAAACACATGAAAGCAGGGGAACAAATTCTGTATATTTTAAAGGTCTCTACCTTTACAGAAAGACTACTATAAACTAAATGTGAGTTCAAGAAAGAGAAAAGGATAGATTCTCTATGCATTTGGAATACAATGGTCTCATTTAGTGGTCAAGAATGCTGGATCTTTTGCTCTCACAAATTAGATGACGTTATGCTATAGATGTAACACTTCAGTAAGTGTTACTCAGAGTTTTAAACTTGAGACAGTATTTTGGGGTATGTTATAAACTCTATGAACAACAGCTATCAGAAACACACTGACTAAGGAAGAAAGTAGGCTGTTGTATATTGAAAACTATTCAATTTCTTAAGGTAACCTTATTCACTCTTAAGTACCTTCAGACATCAGTCAGGCTGATGTAACCACGTAAGTTATTGTCCAAAAGCCAGGCCACAAACCCAAAAAAACATTAAAACTGGAAATGAAATTCCTGATCTTCAACTGAAACAGTGGTAACCACCCCATGTAATGTTTAAGACACTACAAATCTTCAAAATGGTTTTCTTTTCCTAGCACTTATTTTACTTGAATTTATACATCCAGCTGCCTTTACTCACCTGCTTTTGTTTGATATTAAGCATGATTGCAAAATTGTAATTAGTGACAGGGAAAAAGTAACCAGAGATGCTGCGACGAATGTCAGATCGTAATTTATCAACATCAGCTCAAGTAACTTCAACTGGTCCCCCAAGAAGTACAGTTAAATCTAATTTGCAAATAAGTAGCTATTATCAGCTACAGGTATAATTTTAGTTGTGGAATTCCTCATTTATGCCAAACAGATTAGTTGTAAGCTTATGAAATTGTTCTACGGTGCTGCGACTATTATGCTTCAGCCTAAATTTAAGAAATAAGTTGTTCAAGAAGCAAATGGAAGAAATAAAATAACCATGGGGCAAATCATTAAAGGAAGTGTATTCAGATGGAATCCTACATTAATGCAAAGTAAAATCAAACTATATTAAAATTATTTATCAAATAATGTATCAAATGTATTTATGAAATTATATACCAAACAATAATTAATTCCAGGAAAGACTAATTTTTAAGTACTTGCTTTGACAAAATAAGCCAGCTAAAACACAAGAGAATTTTATCAAACTGTGACTTTGTATGTCATTAGAAGAGTGAAGTTCTTAAAGAATTTTCAAAGATTGTTCATGAATATCCAGAAGTAAAATTTTTATATGCATATGCTTTGTACCAAGGGGTGCTGGTCCATAATGATCCCACTAGGAAAGACACTCAGACTTCATAAAATATCACTGCCAGTTATTGGAGCTAATGCTATAGGGCAAAAGAAGTTATTACAAATAACCTGAAATCCCTTCAGACACTGGGAACCCCAAGTTGTGCACCATTGGAATTGACCTGCAGTCAGGATGCAGCACACTGTACAGATACAGTCTGTGGAAGGGTTTGATCTTACAGAATTTTGTTGAGATAAAACGATTCTGCTAATAATTTCTACCACCAGATAAAAAGGATGTTCATGGGAGAACTCGGTGCTGCCGTTTTAGTTAAAGACAAGGACACACTGGTGGTGTAATCACTGTGGGAGCTGCCTACAGGCTTCTCTGTTACAATTAGCTGGCTAAGTTTATCCTGTAGCCAGGGGATATGCATAGTGCAGCACAGGCCTGCACCTCTCAATTAACTGTTATGTGGATCATGTAGCTCCTTTATGTACAACGACATTCTAGCTAGGATCACTACAACATATCAGTGGTTTAATATATTTATACCATTTGGAGAGAAGCTCCCCAAAACTATTTAATTAAAAATTATTTTTTAAAAAAAAAAAAAAGTACTTTTTCCAGAAAATACCAAAACCAAAACTATTTTTCCTTACCAAGTACTCTGTGAGGAAGTAGTTGGTACAGCTTCAGCATTATCTGTTGCTGATTTTGAAAGGAAAAAAAATTACATATCCATTAGTGATCCAAAACTGCATTTAAAATATAGGTCAAAAAGAATGATTTAGAAGATAATTCTGTACAGGACTTCTTATGATATGAAACATAAAGAAAGTAGACATTCAGAAAAAATTTTTGTAGGGAAATATCCTTCTTTGTGGCATGAGCACCAAATAAAGAGCCTCAGAAGGATTCAGTGTGCTATCAAGAAAGATATTATACACCTAAACCAACATTACAAATTGCTGCTTTTAGCAGCAGTCAGTTCAGACTTCTTTTTTTAATTTCATGCTCATATACAATGATGTGGGAATAAAGATGTTGTTGGGTCTAACTAAGTACTAGAGATTTAACATTACTCCTACAAAATACTTTCAAGCAAGGTGCTAGAGATTGTTTCTTTAATTGCTACAATCAACACTCTGCTGCAGTGGAAAAAAGAATGTACAAAAAATTCATTGGGAAAGTCATTAGAATGTTAATAATTAATTAAAATTAAAATGTTAATAATAACTTAAAATTAATTCAACCTACAATAAATTCCTGTAGCATATTCTAAGCAAAATCTTTCCTGATTCTTTTGTTCATTTATAGAATACAGATGTCTCAGCACTGGAAAAACTGAAATGTCTATCTCTTCACATCAACCATTTGAAGATACTTCAGCAGATTCATATAGCTCTAGTAAGAAAGATGAGGAGCGGATGCTACACAAGCTTACCAAAAACTGCATGTAAATTCATCTGAGCTTAACACTGTGACATTGATAATTATTTTGATTTGCCATCTTTTCAGTGTGGTGAAGTTTTGGCTTAGTCCAAGATCCCTTCTTTTTTCCTATTTGTGTTGTAAAGTGACTTCAAACATTATTTCAAATTAAAGAAAAGATCAGCAGGTCAATGAGTTTCAAAGCCAATGGCTGCTGCTGCCCACACCTCTATCTGCAATGCTCTGCCTCAAGACACTATATAGTCTCTTCCCACCATTCTCTGTTTCTACGTCCAATTAGTCAACAAGATGGCTTTCACAGCAGTAAGATCTTGGATCTAAACAAGTGCAACTTTGGCCAACATCTTCCCCTTCTCTCCCCCTCAAAACCTATTTGCCATATCAGAAGATAGATGGAAATTTTACTATAAATGAATCATTATATAAAATATGTTCTACCCATATAGTAATTATATTACACTGTTCTTAAACAGTTTCTTTTCTCCTGGAAGGCCCTAAAGTGTTATTCATTATTTAAAAATAAGCTGTAATAGTTTAAATAAAAGAACCAGCTTGAAAAGAGACAAACTCTCTCCTCCATTTTCCAGAAAACAGAAAGTTTCTTCAAGAACATTAAAAAGTTATTTCAAATAACTATCTAAAAAATCTCCTTTTCTGAAGAAAATTTTAATTCAATTTAGACTTCAAAAGTTTTTTTTATTGTCATTTCATTAAAATGAACATAAAGATAACTTAGAATCATAGAATCATTAAGGTTGGAAAACATCTGCAAGATCATCAAGTCCAACCATCAACCCAACACCACCATGCCTACTAAACCATGTCCTGAAGTGCCATGTCTACACTTCCAGGAATGGTAACTCCATCACCTCTCTGGGCAGCCTGTGCCAATGCCTGGCCACTCTTTCAGTAAAGAAATTTTTCCTAATATCCAAAGGAAACCTCTCCTGACACAACTGGAGGCCATTTTCTCTCATCTTATCGCCCATTACCATGGAGAATAAACTGACCCCCACGTCGCTACAGCTTCCTTTCAGGTAGTTGTAGAGGGTGATAAGGTCCCCTCTCAGCTTCCTCTTCTCCAGACTAAACAACTCCAGTTCCCTCAGCCGCTCCTCATAAGACTTTTGCTCTAGACTCCTCACCAGCTTTGTTGCCCTTCTCTGGACATGCTCCAGCAACTTAATCAATTTACATGTTATTCTAAATATTCATGAAATGTGTGTTCAGTTTAAAAAAAAAAAATAGAATAAAAAAACAGTACTCAAAAGTGGATTAGTATGAAAATTTCATTTTGTGTAAGTTTTCAAATGAAAATAAAATAATTTCTAAATTTATAAAGAAAAAAGACATTTCCCTGTGTCAGAACTATTTTTTCCCATTGTTTAACAAACAACTTTTTTTCAGGCAGAACTCAAAGTTTAAGGGTCCTCAGTAATTCTGGAGGGCAAGGTATCAAAGATGAAGTCTGACTGCATATAAAACATCTCCCTGTTATCTATGATAGGAACAGAACACAGTAAATATGGGCCTCAGCATTTAAACTGGGACAGTATTAATTTTCACTAAATTCAGACCTCCATTTTACAAACGTCTAAAGTAGGAGATATTAATTTCACCCCAACTCCTTGTTAAATTGCTTACAGTTATTTAAAAATATTTAATGTAGTCACTGCAAAAACAAATACTTTAAAAATATCAAAACACATTTTGAAAAGCTTGCTTTCTTCCTAAAAAGTTAGTCTTTCTAATATAAATCCATCACATTATTGATCATAGTTGGGACCTACAATATTTAATAATCTTTCTGTCTCTTTTTTTATTAATGGAACTCAGGCTCACCCTCAGCACACAATATTGGTATTTTTAATAAATCGCCATTTCCACATTTTTATTTTTAACTTTTTGAGATTAACTACTTCTGCTTTCATTTTCAATTAGGTCCAATATCAAATTGTTCTTCTGGTTGGTCATCTAGACTGATTAGCTCGATCTAGTTATGGAAATTCATTAAAACAGATGTTTTGGTCAAAAAGTAAACTTTATTGTTTATCTTATTTTAACTTTAAAACTTTAAGCGTACCATTAGCTACCTTTAGGCTTCTGGCGGGAATATTACTTGAGCTCACTTAAGCAATACCAGTTGTCCCTAGTACCTATGTACTTTCTTCTATCTCCACTAATCCTTTCATGGTGGTAGAATTGTCTGTGTGGCAGCAAAGTGGGCATGGTAATAAAGCTGGCTTAAAAAGAAAGGGCAAAACATTTTTTTATTTTTTAATCTGAATCACACCAATCTGGTTTACCATGCAGCCACATGGTTGTGCCCATGGAAATATGGTAGCACTATTGTTTAAAAACCATTTATTGTACTATAGCTTTATAGCTTATGTGAATCAGACCATGAAGAAAAAAAAAAACCCATGAAGTGGAATATTTTCGCATTTTGACTAATTAAATACTTCTGTTTATTTTCTTGTTTTCCAGTTAATCCTTCTATCAATCCACCTACTTAACTCAAATGCCTATGAATAAATTAGTCAGAAAACTTAATGTATTCTTCCTAATTACATCAAATTGAGCAGAAAATCTGCCAGTTAACTAATATTTTTTTTAATATAATTACTCAATTTTAGTAGAAATAAACAATGTAAATCAGAAGTGTTACTCAGGATACCCCATTTTCCTCTAAGCGTATACATGTATTAAGTTTCATTTATATATATACTTCTTTCCAAAAAAATATAAAATAAATAATTACTAATGGATTTTTAAGATAATGATTCTCAGTCAATGTCATGATGAAAACCTGACCAATGGGTGTTGTAGTCCAAAAATATCTTAAAATGTCAATGCTAATAGGTAGGAGATAACTCTGCATGGTTGAGGGGAGAGGGGGAAAGGAAATTGTCCAAAATTGTATTTCTGAATTCTGAGACAGAATCTTGCTACTTGCCAGCTGCATCCCATAGGGGCTGGCTGCAAATTTTGATAACATGTAGACTAAAGTGGCATGTTCTGAATCCTCCCACTAATGAAGAGGCATGAGACAGAAGCACCAATCAGGCTGATCACAAGTTGTGATTCTGCACATAGACTATTTAGACAGGGAAAACTGGGGACTTGGGCCTATGGAAAAAAGAGGCCAAAAAGAAGCATTTCCAAAAAGCAGCAGCGGTCTTGAAGAGATAACAGGGGACTGGAAAGATGGTGAAGAACTTTGTAACTGGAGGAATGATCTTGGAAATAGGAAAAGATACTGGTTCTTTTTTCATGAAGCATTTCTAGATGGAAGAAGCAAAGTTTTTCCATGGAACTCTAATTATTAATTTCCATGGTGTTTTTTTTTTTAATTTTAAGAGTCTAGATATGTGAGTTTTTAAAAATTTTATAGCCTTTAAAAAGTCTCTGAAACACATTTTACATCAATTACTTAGTCATAGACTCATAGAATGTTTTGGATTGGAAGGGACCTTTAGAGGTCATCTAGTCCAACCCCCCTGCAGTGAGCAGGGACATCTTTAACTGGATCAGGTTGCTCAGAGTCCCGTCCAGCCCGGCCTTGAATGTAATACGTAGTCTCACTCTTAATTCATCCTAATGTAGAAGAATCGGGCTTGTCAAAACCAAAATTTATGTGGGAATGTTTTCAAATTTAGATGTTTTCCCTCTCTTCTCTCACAAAGAGAAAGAAAAGAGCAAACTATCAGTGCTGTCACTCTTTGGGTCATATTTGGTCTTCCCCTGATGAGTCAATAGCACACAAGGCTACAAGGATCTTGCAGTGCCTTTTTTTGCCAAAATCTTTCTTAGTTTTCACTATAACAAAAGTCAGGGGTTTTTTTTACATTTGCATGATTACATTTGAAGCCTCAAGATCTTTTGCGGGGTATGAAAACTATTTTCCAAATGGATATTACCAAGGAAATATCTATAACAATTCAACACAAAAGTGACAAACAACCTATCTGTTGGCAGTATAGCAAGCAACAGCCACCATAAACTCCTTTACATCAAATTTTGTCTATTTGACAGTTAGAAGATACTGTGGACAAAGGAGAAATACTAGTAATTTTAACTTCACTGAGATTTTGGTCATGTTCTCTCTCATACAGATGCAAGGAAAAGGTAGTCTACGAAAAAGGTACTGTTAGGTGGAGCACAAAACTCACTGCAAAACAATAAGCTGTCCACAAATCAAACTGCAAAGTCCTAGATTGTATACTATTTGATATTTTCACTTGCAACGTGGAAAATAGTATGAAACTACCTTAGTCCAATCTGGAGATAATATCAAGCAGGTTAAAGAATTGACTCTGGGAAGAAGAATGGGTTGCAAGTACTCGTGAGGAAAGGACTATAATATAAGCTGGAGTAATGATCTGAAGCAAATGGAATGAAATCCAATAATGATGTGTGCAGTGTACTACAGTTAATTAAGAATAATTCATTACTAGATGGAAAAAGTACTAGATGGAAAATTGGGTAGACAGAAATTCTGCAGAAAATTTGCAGGTAATAGCAAATCTCATACTGTTCCAGAAAAAGCAAATACTTTGTTAGTTGAATAAATAAGAGAGTCATATCTTCAGTTAGACTGATCCTTTCACTTCTATTCAGTTCTAGGAAAGTCTCACCTGGTATAAAACCCAGCAAGAGGCACCAAAATTCAAGACATGAATCAACTAAGAGAGTTTACCAGAAAACAAGCAAGCTGAGTACACAGAAAGACTCAGAGAATGGAATTGTTTTGCCATTGCCAAGGGCGGGGGGGGAGAAGGAGTAACTGAAGCAGAACATAACAATCTGTGAATATGTATAAAGTTACTAGAAAAGCAAAGAAGATCCACTGCACATGACATTTTAGAAGAGAAAGGATGACTTCAACTCCAGCAGGGGAAATTTTGGGTTAGGCTAGACAACAGGGAATTCTCTCAAATGGAAATGAGTGGGAAACACTGGCAGATATTGCCCAAAGTGGACTATGGAATCTCCTTTTTCAGAGATTTTTAGAACAGTCTGGTACACTACAGGTATAGTCAGTTCAGTCTTTGCACACGAGAATGAAACAGATTATTTCTGTTCTCTTTCTCCCTTTCCTACTTCCTGTGCTTTACTGTGGGGTATTTTCAAGTTCACTTTTATTAGCTGATCCATCAGTATGATTTCTCTCACTGACTTACTAAAACTGGTTTATACCTGCTTTGTGCTGCAAAACACCAGAAATGTGCAATTTACTTTCCACTATCCCCTTTTATTCCAGTTCCTCCAATGTTTTGAAGTTGCCCTCTGTGCCTCCCATAACACACTATTCTATCCCTCACCAGTTGTAGAAAAAGATCTGTTTTAAGAGAAATATTTTAAAGGGAAAAAGTCGCAAAATTATTTTTCTTTTTTTTGGTAATAAAGTATCTCTTTGAAGATAGATGGTAGCGTTTTTATTCAAAGAAACACCCCATAAAAATGGCTAATTGGATCAAGAGTTCTCAGCATCTCTGAAGACTTTGTTCCCAACGGTTATGAAGCAAAACATGCACTGTTTCAAAATAGCTAACACATCCCACTGATAACAGTAAAAATGAAATCTTTAAAGCTGTTTGCCCCTCTTCTGAAAACCAGGAAGAAATTATATCCAATCTTATTCTAAATAGATACACAAAGTTAGTCTTTGGTGTCAGTCCCACAAAACAAACAAACAAACAAAAAAAAACCCCAAGCACAAACAAACAAACAAAACCAAACCAGTACAAAATGGTTGACAAGCCAAAATCATGATCTTCTTTCTGGTGGAAGAATGCTGTTTAGCCCTGCTCAAAAAACACTGCACTTAAGCACCTCTTCCACCACCACACACCACATTACTTTCATTCTGGAAAAAAAGGCTATGAGAAAATACCATTAATCTTAAAAGAAAAATTCCAATAGAAAAGGAAAAAAAGTTGCAACACAGAAGTATGAAGTATTGGTATTATCTGGATAAGATGACCATCCAGAAAGAACAAAATGGTCTTATACCAAACGTTAAAACTCTTAAAGGATCAGATTTATTTTAATCTACTAAATTTAGGAGTTATTTTATATAAAAAAGTAAGAATAACAATAAATCTTCAAAGAAAGTACTGTATTTCTTGTGAAGCTGTTCTGCTGTTTTCACAAGTAATTAAAAAGTTAAATTCATGCTATCAGTTACAAAATCAACTGATATATGTCTAAGGAGGCACAACAGTTATCTTCACAAATGATAAATCTTCTATTATATAGCCACATGTAATTTTTTCAAATTCTGAGTTACTGAAAAACAGAGGAAAAAACATATAGGGTTAGGCTACTATTCTACAAGACTTTCCAAATAAACCTAATACATTCACATAAAGATCTTGAAACTGATGACCTTTAATGATCAAAGGTATGAAAGGGCACTTTATAAGACATTAATAAATTAGACTATGGAACTACAAAGGAAAAGTAACAATTGAGTGGTGATATGACAGAAGTCTGTATAAGTAGGCATGACATTGAGAATGGGAACCAGACATTATTGTTAAATAGATCAGTGGAATACAATAAATTGTCAGTAAAGGAAGTACCAAATTACAGTATTATGTTGCAAGCTCAAAACAAAATATTTTATATACATTATAGATTTTAAACCTACTTACTGCTTCAGAATGTTGTGATGCTAGAAGTATGCACAGGTTCAAGATACAGGTAAACAAATCCACAGAATAAAAACCTAGTAGAACCTTACAGAAGTAAATCTAGTAGAACCTTACAGAAGTATCACCTTCATCTCAAGTAGTCTTGAATTTCAAAACAGGAAGTCTCAGAGTATGCATAAAGTATTGCTATATGTTTGCACTGTTACTCAACTCTAAGCATCTTCTATTAGAGGTAGAATACTGAGCTAGATAGACCTTTAAACTATCACAGTGTGTCCTTTTTAATGTAAATTATTGCAGTAATAATGGTTTATAATATTATACAACAACTTCCTATTCTGGGATTTGAAAATCTCTGGAGGTGGAACTAATCTATAGCTATAATAATGCCTGTAGTCCTGTTTCAATAGTTTAAATCTGGTACTGAATAATACAAACATTTACAGAAGAAATATGTAGCAATAACCTTTTCTGTAAGTGCTGACATTAGAACCAGGACAAGGTTTAAAATGATGGTACTGAAGTATATAATACAGAGCATAAGAAAGATGAGAGGAAATATGCCTTTGAATATTTTTTGGAAAAGGGTATTATGTTTTTCCTAAAATGTATTTAGGATTAACAGAATTATAATGTATCTACCCTCAGCACATACAGCATGTGAAGCTACATTTATCTTAACATGGAAAACAGGAAGTCTTCTATTAGAGACTTGTAGGCAAATTACAGTTCCTACTTCAGGCAGGATGCTACAACCCTTTCTCATCGAAACGGATAATTATTCTTCTAAGAAATCCCAAAATATCAGGGACAGATCAATTTAATACCACTGACAATTCGTAATAATTCTAAGCAGGAAAGTTCAAGAAGCACCACATGGGGCAATGACAGAAAAACGGATGCACTGGGGATATGTCTCATTTGTTCCCATCTGTTACAGAAGGATTTGACCCTGAGGCATGAACATTTACCTTTCTGCTTCTAATAAATTTTTCCAATCGTGTCGCTATCCAGATAGTTCTGTTTTTGCCGATTCTTATCCCAAATAATATCTTAAATTGACAAATTCCTTACGTTATTATTCATCACATAAGAACATTGTTACCTTATGTTAGTCTCCATGTTGTTGCTTTTAAACAGAATGTTTCCATTTGTAAAAAGAACTAGTTTTAAAATCACTGAATGGTACTAAAAGCCTCTAGATTAAAATTTCACCTTCAATGCTATTTTTTTTATCATGGCATTTCATGTATAGATCACTCTTTTAAAATGCAATCAATCAGAGCAATTCATTACAGCATACCTGGCTTCTATACTGGGTTCAGAATGAATACTATAATCCCCACATCATCTTATTTAGTTTAAAAAAAAAAAAGTTAATACTGTTCTCAACGAAATTCACTGTTTGAGGCTTACAATGAATTAACAGAACCTTTTTCAATTTTCATGGTCTGAAATATGTTTTCAAAATATCTGAAGCTGTATTAATAAATCCACAGCTATACCACACTCAATCTATATATTTGGTATGCACTACAGAAGTAGCATTAATTCCACAAATAATCAGAAAGCTTATTTATTCCAATTAACATACATACACTGCGAAGTGCCTTGTTTAGCTGGAAGTAGAAGAGGTGTCTGGGCATCTCAAAGTGTATTGCAAGTAAGCAGACAAAATTTCTTCCTAAATGTTTACCCAATTATTCCTATTTAGGTTATTTAGGGTTTTGAGGGTCAGCATATATGCATATACACGTACTTTTGTATATATAATCATACATGTCTACACACGTGTATATACGTACGCATATATGTATACACATAAATATATACACAAATATATGCTGCCCCAAGACTTAGGGCTTTCTTTTTGAAAGACCTTTTTAACAGTTTTCCAAATATGAACACTTTGAATCTTTTCAATATAGGGCTCCAAGGACTACCCTTCTCCACACCTCGATTTCCCTGAAGCTGCATAATGCCAGCCAGTATAAAACAATAAAACTGTACAAAAAAAGTATTTTTATACTACTCCAAAGTCTAAAATGGTAAATTAAATATGGAGTTTTGCTCATTTCTCAACTACATATGAACTTAAAACTCAGGAAAATAATTCTTTTTGCTTTTCTAGCAAATAAAATCTTGATACGATCTTGTGGGTTTTTCAGCTATAGGGAATGAGATATGACACAATTTTTAAACATGGAGTGTTTGGGTTGACTGAGAAAGGTGAGCAGAACAGAAAAGCCTACATATTGGACTTCATGTTTACATGTTATGTTTCATTTGTATCTTCTGCTATGCAAATCATGAAATATAAGCCAGAAAAATGGTTAAAAGCTTTGCTAATTTATATTTCAGGAAATAGTTTCCAGGACTTATCACTTGAACAATGTTTTCTCATAATATTTTGTTGGAAAGCAGACTTATGATACTCGTGATGGCAGTTCATTAGATAGTCACTTCCCCTTCAACTTCTGTGTACAAAAAGCAAGATTCATTCTTTGGGAAGAGCCTGTTTTAGAGTGATTTTAACTGAAAGAAATCTTAAATGAAGTTACATAGGATTTTTTCCTTCTACCCTTCAAAGATAAAAAATATCCTTCAGCTCTAGGTTTCTCAAGTGTCTCTAAGATCTATCAAATTGAGAAACAAGAATTAATGGACTCCATAAATACTCTTCCTAAAAACTGGGAAGAGGAGAGAGGAGAGGAGAGAAGAGAGGAGAGAGGAGAAAAAGAAAAATTCATTAAAACAAGGGAAAGAAAAGAGTGTGTTCTTTAATTGCTATTCTAGAAACAACCTTACATAAAGGTTCTAGCGAGTCAGTTTTAAAACAAGCAAGAATTCTACTTCATTCTCATACAGTTTTGTGAAGACATCATCTCACACTAAAATATGGCCTTCCTCAACCTTTTTACTGCAGTTGCCATAGTAAATTGATATAAAAATTAAAAAAAAAATTAAAACCAACAAAAAAACCCGCCTCATTTAAGTGAAGTGAAGCAAAGTGAATAAAATGCATGAAACCCAAAACTTTCCTACTTGAGAGTAAGAACCTTCGGAGAAGCTACTATGCTTAACATTGTCAGAAAAACCTACATTGGCACTGGGCTAGCACTTCTCTCTCCTCTTAAGCAGAATTTCCATTCTAAGCAGATTTTCCAGTAAAATGAAGATGTATCTACTCTGGAGACAGTTCTTACCATCTCAGACTTAAGTTGATATTGTTCAGTATACAATATAACAATAATATTGTTCAGATAGTGTTCAATTTACTGGATGTCATATTATTTAATGATTTTATATTAAATGTAGAATTATCTACTCTTTTCAAGTTTTTGATACATTCAAGATACATTCAATAAAATCCCTTATTTCCCAAAACATAAATTATCTTTTTCAGCATAGCAAGAATCATAATTAATATGGAAGAGATACACAGCTTCTGAGGTGGCAATTTAATTCACTAATTTGCAATACTTTTTTCTGTTAGGAAGTACAGGTTTTGAATTATGGCATTCCAATACTCTAGCAAATTTTAAGGTTTTTTTTCCTGACTCTTATTTTTTCATACTATCAGTAGCTAGCCTTTCAGAGAGAAATGTTGAAAAGAAATGTGAAGGTAAGGAATGGTAGGAGGTAAACTGAAAATTTATTACCCTCAAATAATTCGTGCTTCCTCTTCTATCATTAATATCGTCCATATAATGCTTTAAGTGGGCACTGAATCTTCTATTTCATGTATAATTAAGGTCTCAGCAGAATAAGCACAGTTGCATTTTGCAGTTTTACAGCATTTGGTCTCAAGTTTCAACATTGTTTTCTATTTCATGGTCAGTAAGACATATTATAAGCCTACCCTCCCAAAACATATGCCAAGCTGCTTTTAAAACATATTTATTTTTTAGTAGCAGTAAGGGCAGAAGACGTGGAAATAATAAACTCCTTGCTAATGTTCTCTCTAAGCTACTGAGATCTTAATTCTTGCAAGAGAAGAGTTCTGATGAATGACATAGTTATCTTCAACAAGGAAATAATAAAGATGTATATTTAAAACCTTTCTGCACTTCAGTAGCTTAGACTTGGCTCACTGTCACATTTCACCGTAAGAGCTTAGGTATCAAAGGAAGGACTGAGAAATGTGATCTGGATAGCTCTTCATTTATTTAGTAGGAATGGATCACCCAACAGACTAGTCCGAGCTGAAAGCAGCTCCGTGGTCAAGACATATTGCTATTCAGGGCCAATTCTTTATTCAAAGGGGAGTGTTTGGATGATAATATGCAGGCACATAAATGATAAGCAAAAAGTGGTGATTGCTCTCAGATCTGGACTGTAGCAAGAATAAAAGAATAAATCCTTCTCTTAAAATTAGTGACATTAAGCAAATAACTTTGACGCTTTTCCTTACAACTCTTTTAACTGTTCCTCTGAAAAAAACCCACCTGTTTAAATGCTTAATTTAAAGCTAACATGATTAAAAACCTCAAAATGTAAGTATAAATTTGATGATTAACATCATAAAGTTTAAAGGACCAGTGGTGTATCAGAACATTAAATCTGCTGAGATACAGAAGTTCTCCAAAGTGTGATCTTAAAAAACAAATTCAGTCTAATGACCCCTGAGATACATTACTGGTGACCAGCCTCCAGCTGGACTTTGTGCCACTGACCATAACCTTTTAAGCCCGGCAGTTCAGCCTGATTTCAGTCCACTTCACTGACTTCTTATCTAGCCTGTACTTCATCAGTTTATTTATGAGGATGCTACAGGAGGCTGCTGAAAGCCTTGCCAAAGTTGAGGTAAACATCCACTGCTTTCCACCTGTACACTGAGCTAGTTATGTCATTGTGGAAGGCAATGAGGTTGGTCAAGCATGATTTCCCCTTTGTAAATTCATGCTGACTACTCCCACACAATTTCTTGTCCTTCATATGTTTGGAAATGGTTTCCAAGATTATTTATTCCACCACCATCCCAAGAAATGAGATGAGGCTGACTGGCCTGTAGCTCCCCAGATCCTCCTTCTTCCAGATAGGAATGACATTTGCTTTCTTCCAGACCTCTTCCAAACTTCTCCCTGATTGTCCTGACCTTTCCAAGATTACAGAGTGTAGCTTCACAATTACATTGGCCAGCTCCCTCAGCACTTGTTGGTGCATCCCATCGGCTCCCATGGTCTTGTGTTTCTAATTTGTTTAAGTAAGTGCTCCCTAATCTGATCCTCCTCTGCCAAGACTAAGTCTTCCTTTCTCCATCCCCAATCATCTTGAGGGCCTGGAATTGCTCAGTGCCCGTCTTGCCAGTAAAGACCAAGGTGAAGGCATTGAATACCTCAGTCTTTTCTGCATCCTTTCTCATCAGATCCTCTGCCCCATTTAGCAGAAAGAACAGCACAGTGGCAGACACCAATTCATTCATCAATAGATATTCCACTTGGACTGAGACATTTAGGGGGTTTTGTCCACTAGATCTCCACTTTATGGTTCAGATTCATTCCACTCATCTTTAGACATTATAAATCAAGTAAATGTTTAATGTTAAATAAGATGCATTTTGACATTCATATTCTCTCCACCAAGATCCCCCAGGCCAGCACAAGGCTAGCCATGCCTCAACATCTAGGTATTACTAGATTCTACAATAAAGAGAACAGACAGTGGGGTTGAGGAATATATACATGCAGCATTTATGGTGAGCCACAACACTGGCCAGGCAGCTAGCCATTCTCTCTGCAAGCTGTCGTCTATAGACACGGAATTCAGATAACACCCAGCAGAGTAGAGTGCTTGCAACTGTAAGACAGCTCCACTAAAGCAAGCACTAGACACAGATAATAAGAAAATAGTACATTACCAATACACCTACTTACTGTAGGGCATGTTACTTTAGGTAGGGAAGCTCCCTGAGTTAATCATAAGATCAGACCCGTACTATGAATTAACAGCTAGAAATCTATTTCTATTGGATGTGGAGGGTATAGACTGACTTTTCAACCTTATCAGCAGAATTATTCAACACATCTGAGAATATCTAGTATATTTTGCTTCTATACAGATAAATTGAGAAAAGCAATGGGATATTCAAAAAATATGCAAGCTAGAGAATATGTCCAAATAAGATTTATGGAACATGATATGTGAGTAGATTATCCATAATTCAAACAGGTCTCACTCAAGGCAAAAATGACACTAGACAATCTTTTCCATATGTGGCTTATGAGCCATTCTTCTGAGGCACTTCCCAGTCATCATCAGACTGCCCTTTCTTGGTGTTAACTACCCATCCAAAATTAATGCTGAAAGAGACAATGAAATTAGGGTCAAGAAGCAAAAAGGAGAAATCATGCAAGGAAATACAAGTAATAATTACTACTGGTTGAACAGTTTATCGGATCTGAATACCAAAACTACGTAGGTTGGTCTTAAATGGAACAGGTCACTTTGTCTAACCTTACTGAAGCAATCATGAGGCGTCAAACTGAACTTGCAAGTAGTTTTTTATAATCTGGAACCTTGGTCTCTGTTACCTTCCTAAATGGCATTAAAGGCAGTATAAAAATTATTCTAAAAATTCTGAAAAGCTAGCTCTCAAAGACACCACTATAAGCACAAATACTAACAACTGCATGTGACTATAGACAGGAAAATTAAGATAAAGTGATTACTACTAGCTCTTCCTTCCTGAGATTATTAATGGAAGAAAGTGAGAAGGTTCACTGCATTTCACCCTTTATGCCTAGTTAGAAACTTTAAGAACACACAGAACACAGAAGATATTCCATGAACAGTGCTAGTCAAAAGGTGATGATCTTGGAACACAGAAACACAAGAAAAGGAAATATGTATAGATAGGCAATAACTTCTCCTCCAGAAAATACTTCTAGTGGCAAGTTGTCTCTATGAATAACTTTTAAAAGTCTATCAGAAGACAGAGGATAGTGAAAGAATTATTTCACCTTTTTGACAATCTCTCCACACAGTTTTTCGGTTCTTCTCATAATGTTTATTCAGCCAGGTGAGGATGGTTCGCTCACATGGAGAATATATATTACTGGATAAAGGTTCTGATTTTATTCTTGGCATGTTCTGCATGCTTTCCAAGCTGAATAGATTAGTGATATGACGTGAAGAAACACGTGGAAGAACAAACACCTGAAATTAGAAAAAGTGGGGTTTAAGCACGAACTGTAAAAAGAGTAATTTCAAGTTGAATGATAAAAAAAAACACTTCAAACTCAAAAAGTTTTCTAATTTAGAAAAGTTTGAAGAGATTACACATTAGCATAAATGCATAACACACCAGAGAACAGATTTGCTGAGGTTTTAGGGAATTCCTTTTCTCCCTTAAACAAAACGCAAACTGAAGCTTCCAAATGGTCTTGGGAGTCTTGAGAGGTCCCAGTCAACTGGAAGCTCGCAAATGTCCCAATTTTCATGAAGGGTAAGAAGGAAGACCCCAGTAATCACAGGCCCGTCAGTCTCATTTCAGTGCCTGGTAAAATTATGGGGAAGGTTATTCTGGAAAAACACTTGAGAGGCAATACAGTCATTGGTCATAGCCAGCATGGGTTCACAAGGGGAAAATCCTGCTTAACCAACTTAATTTCCTTTTATGACAAGGTCACCCATGTAGTTGACCAAGGGAAGCCAGTAGATGTGGTGGGTTTGGAATTTAGAAAAGCTTTTTGTACTGTCTCTCACAGTATTCTTTTGGACAAAATGTCCAGCATACAGCTAGACAAGTGCATAATGCAATGGGTGAATGATTGGCTGAGGGGTTGGGCTCAAAAAGTTATAGTACATGGGGTTACATCAGGCTGGAAGCCACTCACCAGTGGGGTTCCCCAGGGCTCAATTTTAGGGCCAGTGCTCTTTAACATTTGTATAAATTATCTGGACACAAGAATCAAATGTACACTAGGTGAATTTGCCAATGATACTAAATTAGGAGGAGCTGCAGACTCCCTCAAGGATAGAGAGGCCTTGCAGAGAGATCTGGATAGACTAGAGAGCTGGGCAATCACCAACCTTATGAAATTTAACAAGTGCTGGATTCTGCCCCTGGGACAGGGTAATTCTACTTACACAAACAAATTGGCAGGTGAGAGGCTGGAGGATAGACCCACAGAAAGAGATCTGGGGGTTTGGGTTGGTGGCAAGTTGAACGTGAGTCAACAGCGTGCCCTGGCAGCCAAAAGGGCTAACCGTGTCCTGGGGTCCCTCAAGCACAGCATAGCTAGCTGGTCGAGGGAGGTAGTTGTCCCACTCTACACTGCACTGGTGTGGCCCCACATCAAGTACTATGTGCAGACTTGGGCACTTCAGTATAAGACAGACATCAAACTATTAGAGTGTGTCAAGAGAAAGGTCACCTAAAAGGTGAAAGGCCAGACTAACAAGGAGAGGCTGAGGTCACTTGGTTTGTTCAGCTTGAAGAAGAGAAGGCTGAGGGGTGACATCATCGCAGCCTACAATTTCCTCAAGGGGGGCAGCAGAGGGGGAGATGCTGATCTCTGGTGACCCGCCCACAACAGGACATGAGGAAATGGAATGAAGCTACGCCAAGGGTAGTTCAGATTGGACATTAGGAAAAGGTTCTTCACTGAGAGTGTGGTCAGTCACTGAAATAGGCTCCACAGGGAAGTGGTCATGGCACCAAGCCTGTCAGAGTTCAAGGAGCATCTGGACGATGCTCTTAGTCATATAATTTAGTTTTAGGTAGTCCTGCAAGGAACAGGGAGTTGGATTTGATTATTTTTATGGGTCCTTTCCAACTTAAGATATTCTATGATTCTAAGTACTTTTTGTTTCCAACTATTTAGTAAGTTTTGATGAACTGGATGAAACCACAGGATGCATCTGGATTCCAAGATTTACTGTGTATATTCTAGCCAAAGCACTAATTACTGAACTCCTATACTGATCTCCAGTGCAATCTATAGACAGTCTTGAAATGGTATCTTTCATGGCTCAGTTACTCATCTAGATCCAAATTACACCAACTGTTTCTCCTGAAAATTAAATGTTATAATATCTACAATAAAATACTTGGTACTCAGAGGTCTTTGATTAAGTCTCGCATGAACATGCATTTAAAAAAATATATGTAAACATATGTATATAAAATATATAAGAAATATAAAGACATTAAAGTAAAAATTCTACATGACACCTTTGATTTATTTTTTTTTAACCTAACTGAAATGACCACATAGAAAAAGGTATTTGAAGGCAGAACCCAGATTTTGATTTTCATGATGATGATGAAGACAACAGCTTTTGTTCTATCGTCCCTCATCAAAGAGGTCTCAGGCCTGACCACCTTGACCAGTGACTATCAAGGACCACGAACATAAATTCTAACTACATTGCATCAGATCCATAGTGTCATATAATTACAGACAATTTAGTCCAAACACTAATTGTTTGGAGGAGGTAAAAAGAAGGAAAAAAAAGAAGTCTAACAACTAGTCATTGGCAGTGTCTATTGACAATGAATACCAATCCAGTTAAATTTTATTTTGAAGTTTGAATTAGGCCCAGTTTCTCAGTCCCTTAAATACTCTCAGTGATGTCTAATTCCCTGATACATATTTACATAAATAAAAGGCTATTCAATTTTATTTCATCTATTCAGAATGAAAAAGCTTGTGCCCCTTTTATAATTGTTTCTCTTCATATTAGTTTCCAATAGCAGATCGCAACAGGTACATTAGGGAAAGCATTGGTTTCTTGAGGCAAGGTATTAAATTTGCTGCAGATGGAGAGGAACACTCTTACATATAGTACAATGCAGCTAGAGCCATGTGACTTCGCAGTTTCCACGTTTATATCTGGATTTCTTTTTTTTTTTCCAGATGACATGAAGGATTGTCATCCATTGCTTTTAAGTTTTCTGAAGAAAATCTTTTGTAATATACTTCTATACAAAACCTAGTTAACTATTAATGTACACAAGACCCAAATTATAGCATCCATATTTAATTACAATTAAAACAACAAAAAACAAAAAAAAGTGATTCACTTTGAAATTCCTTTATAAACCCTGAAGCATTTCAGTTCAGCATCCACGCAGAGATGGCTGAACTAACTTAATTTAAATATTCTGATTTCTGTCCATGGCACTTCATTGATTTGCATAGAAAGATCTTAAGACAAAAAGAAATCTCAAACTTTTATACCAGCATCCTCAGATATAAATCTGAAGAAAAGAACAGCAAAAAATGCAAGCAAATATATACTATTTCATTCTTTCTCAAAAGGCAGTGTCTTTGCAGGTTAATTAATTGCAATGTTCCTTCACCAGTACAATCTGATGTTCTATTAAAAGGATGAAACCAAGAAAGAATAATGGCAACTACATTTAGAAGAAAATATTTATTATTTACCCATAAAACATTATTTTACTGTCTCTTAACAAATCCAATCCATCCTAATCCAAGACACCCACATGTCTACATTCCTATTGAGACCCTGTTGAGGGACAAGGACATTAGCATACGGTGGCTTTTTGGAACACACTATATTTATAAAAAAAATCAGCTATAGGGTTAGGAAATGTTATTACTTATAACTATAAAAAGCATCCTTATTACTACATGCTCATTAAATTTAAAGATAAATTATGATTATTGAAAATCTGGCCTGACCCAAGGACTAAATTACCACTTCTATTGTCAGTGTCCATGTGTTTTCATTAGAATAGATTTTCAAGATTTGTGGAATATCATCAGTATTTTATCCCTTGCTCAAAAAGAGAGCTAGAAGTATATCTTTATGATTGATTAATTTCCTCTTTTATTCTCTACAGATTCTACCCTTTCTTCAGAATAAATTTAATTTTCTATTTTTCTGAGCTGGATTTATGTATACATTTTTTCCCCTGGAACTTCTGCAGCAACAGGAGATTTCATAACAAATAAGTTGACCACAATGCACCAGGTATGGGATGAAAGCAATATGGGATGACATTTTAGCTGATAAAGAATAATATTAAGTATTTCCAATAAGAGCATTTTATATCTAAAATAAAATTGGATAACAAAACATCTCTGGTGAACTGATGAATTCTTTTAACATTTTCTGAAATTTGCAGAATTTATGTAAGAAAGAATTCTGTTTCATCTTATCTTGCTTGAAATCAGGCTATTATAATCATGAAAAGACTTGCCTCTACTTTCATTTTAATGAACTGCTTTTAAGATACGAAACATTGCCTTAACTTCAGAATATTTCAACACTAGCCAAAATAAATACTTTAAATATAAACCAATCTTTCTGTCTTGACAGTTCACATACTGTTGTTCTTTATTTTTCTGATGCTTTCTTTACAAATTTAATAAATAAATAAGTAAACCTTTTTCAGCAGCAGTCACAGTCACCCTTGTCAAGGGTTTGAACAAAAGGGTATGGAAGAGAGAACAGGACTTTGAATGTTGACTAGTTCCAACGTAAAGTCACGTTATCTTAAGAGTTCTGCTTGAATATCTGACAGAATCAAGCCTTTTCAAGTTACGTATTTTTTAGTTTCATCTCTTCAGGAAAAAAAAATACCAAAACAAAAGAGCATACATACATATAATTAATTTGGGGGGGGGTTCTGCCCTGTGCTTGTCTGTCATGTAGCTATGAATAATACAACAAATTGAAAAAATAGCAAAGTGACTGGCTTTCTGGTCACTGTGATTGCATTTTTCCACATCTATGTCCCCATGTGTCCTTAGGGTCATCTGTCTCAGCCCATGTGTACATACTGTTTGTTGTCTGTTACTCTCTCAGCTATTTTTCTCATTTTTTAAATTTTATATCAACTCTATATCTTTGTTTCATACCTTCTTTAACATTATTTTTGTCATTCTTTATTATGCTTATTCAGTAAATAATTACATAGTCACAGAATACTCAAAGTTAGAAGGTACCTCTGGAGATTGTCTAGTCCAAACCTCCTGCTCAAAGCAGAATCAGCTAAAGCGGGTTGAAAGGGCTATGTTTAATTGGGTTTAGGATATCTCCAAGAATGGAAACCACAAGCCATCTGGGCAACCTGTTCCAGTGTGTGACCATCCTCATACTAAAAAACTTTTATGTTTAAATGGGATTTCCTGTATTTCAGTTTGTGCCTACTGCCTCTCACTATGTCCCTGGGCACTACCAAGAAGAGCCTGGCACTGCCTTCTTCACACCCTCCTATTAGGTATTTACACACGTTGTTAAGATCCCCCTTGAACCTTCTCTTCTTCTGGCTGAACAATCTCAGCTCTCTCAGTCTCTTCCTGCATGATAGAGGCTCCAATCTCTTAAATCATATTTGGGACTCTTCATTGGCATAACACTCTAATATGTCCCTGTCTTTCTTGTACTGGGATGCCCAGAAAATATTTATATTTTTCATTTATTTTCCATCCCTTTCAATAGAAATAAGTAATATTTATTTTTAGGCATCCAAAAATTACTGATCATTAGTAAGTGCATCAGATTTACTTCGGAAAACATGATTTAGACATCCAAAATGTTTATCTAACATCAGTAAAAGTAAAATTTAATAAAATTTGGGAAGTCCATGCTGACCAAGTTCATTATATCTTAAAAGGAAAAGGTATTGTAAAAATGCTTACCTGTTTAAAAATTCCATTCTAATATAAGATAATAAATACTGCAGTTGGGTATGTGTCTAGTCAACTAAGTATTTACAGCAAAAAGTGTTTCTAAGCAGGATAACAAAAAAGCATGGAAGAGTTTTCTTTATTTGTAAGGAAAGTTTTCTATAACATTTAATCCCACAAAACACAGACTGTTCTAACATAACATTTCCCAATTGAAACATATTAATCGCTGCTAAAGTTTGTGAACTAAGAAAATGAAAATGTTCTCACTCTTTTTTTTTCTTCTCTGCTAGAGAGAAATAAAATAATTAAAATTATTTACTTTTAAAGATCTGTTTGGAAAAAAAACAACAAACCCTTGAATATACCACAGATCTTGTTCAAAGCAAAAGATTTTTTCCCATCAGTTCTTTAGAATTTAAGTAGTAAATGTACCTAGAATTTACCTTGTATACCTGTAGTAGCACGTCTGTCCAAGCTCGTTTGCTCATTCTCTCAAATATGCTGTCCTCCAGAATGAATAGATGCTTGTCACTAAATATGTCTGAGTTTTTCACATCTCCTTTGTTCAACTCAGCTGTGTGACCCTTTAAATAAAGGAATGGAATTTATTTTCAATATTCGTTTCAGCAGTTTGGATAGGAAATTCACAGGAGGACAATAATGAATCAATGGTATAAATGACTGATAATATCTATATCACAATATATAGCACAATAGTAATCAGCATTAGAATCGTGTACAGTTTGCCATTGTCTCAGGAATAAGAAGCACAACACAGAATTGCCAGGAATTGAAAGCAGCAATCAGAAGAGAGGCAACATGTAGAATATTTTTTTTTAAATGGTAAAAATCAGTAGAAAGCACTAAAAATAATTCTACTTAAAAAAAAAAAAAAAAAAAACAACCACATCTGTTGGAAATTTATCACAGGTTTTAGTAGTATCTGAAGGAATGGAAGAGAAAAAACAGAGGAAGAGGTTGTAAACGTGTTTAAATTTCTGTTCCATCTCATGCAAGTACTTAGATTTATGCAGTCCAAAATAGTCACCACAGTAGGAATAGTCATGGTCTGCAGACAACTTCTATTAGTCATGCAGATGACACCAAACTGGATGGGAATGTTGATCTGCTTGAGAGGAGGAGGGCTCTGCAGAGGGACCTGGACAGGCTGGATCAATGGGGCGAGGCCAACTGTATGAGGTTCAACAAGGCCAAGTGCCGGGTCCTGCACCTGGGTCACAACAACCCCATGCAACGCTACAGGCTTGGCTGTGTTCAGTTTTGGGCCCCTCACTACAAGAAAGATGTTGCGTTGCTGGAGCATGCCCAGAGGAGAGCCACAAAGCTGGTGAGGGGTCTGGAGCACAAGTCTGATGAGGAGCGGCTGAGGGAACTGGGGTTGTTCAGCCTGGAGAAGAGGAGGCTGAGGGGAAACCTGATCACCCTCTACAGCTGCCTGACAGGAGGCTATTGCAAGATGGGGGTCGGCCTCTTCTCCCTGGTAACGGATGATAGGATGAGGGGAAATGGCCTGAAGTTGCGCAAAGGCAGTTTTAGGTTGGACATTAGGAAAAACTTCTCCACTGAAAGGGTTGTCAGGCACTGGAATGGGCTACCCAGGGAAGTGGTCAAGTTCCCATCCCTGGAGGTATTTAAAAGATGGGTAGACAAGGTGCTTAGAGACATGGTTTAGTGGTGGGATGGCAGCATAATGTTAACGGTTGGACTTGACGATCTTAAGGGTCTTTTCCAACCTAAACGGTTCTATGGTTCTGTAATCTTCAAAGGACTGACACTAAGCATGTGATCTCTGTTAAAAAAAAAAAAAAACACAAATGAAACAAAACAAACACACACACAAAAAACAAACCTACCTTCTGTACAGTTTGCACTTTAATCCATTTCTTATAATCATCAGGTTCAAGCAGAAATTCCGGCAAAACATGAGGAAGGTATGCTCCTTGGCTTCTGAAATCATAAAGCAGGAAAAGTTAATAGGTAAGCAAGATAATCCTTTTCAAGAGCAGTCCAAGTTTTCAACTTGCTCAATCTATGCGTAAGCTCGTCTGAGCTTTGGCCTAATGATCCAGTTCTATTAATTGCTTTAGATAGCTTCTATTTATGAAGTTCACATTCAATTCCTATGCCTGCAACTAAATGCTAAAAGCACATTGTCCTGGTTTCGGCTGGGATAGAGTTAATTTTCTTCACAGTAGCTAGCATAGTGCTGTGTTTTGGATTTAGTACCATGCGTAAGCTCGTCTGAGCTTTGGCCTAATGATCCAGTTCTATTAATTGCTTTAGATAGCTTCTATTTATGAAGTTCACATTCAATTCCTATGCCTGCAACTAAATGCTAAAAGCATATACAACTCTGGACAGACTGGCTTCTTTAGGAGAATTGCTCCTCCATAACAGATTTATTATAGTATAAAGTATCAAAACACATAATACCCATTTCCATGTGAAAGCCAAAGGACCAGTGTTGCGTAACATTAGTAGAATTAAAACCTAATGATGCTTTTATCTGTCTGCAGGACTGCCATTGGAAGTCTTATGGGTATAAGCAAACTATCTCAAAACTCTGTTAATTGTTAACCTGACCTGCCATCTTCTCTCAAGTGACTAATAAATGCAATAGGAAAAGTAATTGCAGTAACAAAAGGCAACTTCATTAGACTGAATACCAAAAAAAGCTAACTTCCAAGTGAAGAAAGACTATGCTTTATCTCAAATGACACAGTTCAAACAAATGTTGCTTTAAAGAGGGGAAAATAATGAAGAATTCTTAAGTTTATTTTTTCAGGGGAGCAGAAAAGTTTCCTGACTTCTAGGTCAGAATTATTATCTTAGTGTATCTAGATTTACATTGTTCTCTGTGTTTTTAACATGGCTAATGTGAATAATAATCAGGTGAACTTTTCTTGTTATATAACTCGTCTATCATTCAAATGAAGTGGTCATACTTTTCCAGTACCATACAGTCCAAATTCAATTTTCCTTTTACATTAAAATTCATACATCACAGTTTGGAATAAGGATCATGACAATTTATTTCTCTTCTCACAGAATTATATTTTGCTGGTAACAGCACATTTTTGTCCCCATATTTTACATAGTGACATAATCTTCTCAGATTATTGAAATTTCACGTTTCATACAATTATCTAGCATATTTGTAAAAATACAAATATTTTAATCAAGGACCCAAAATAGCATCAAGTTAGTAGTCTGGTTCTAAAACTCACTTTGTCTGAAACTCCCATTTTGTATTACGACATAGACTCTGTCCCATAAAACTCCTTTAAAACTTCAGTTCTTCCCAATGATAAAAGAAAGAGGCTATACAACATTCGTATTTTCAGGTGTCTTACTTTTCTTTCAATGTTTATACTTGGTAGATATATGGGAATAGGTGTAATGTACAATTTTCATCCTTGGAAAAGCTACATAAAAATGTTACATGTCATCATAGTAAAGATGGGTTCTATTTAACCGAATGTTCTCATAATTGACTACATTTTGTTTTTGAGGAATACTGTCTTAACAAAATTCCTCCTCATTGAGGTCAATATTGAACATGATGCCAGTTCTCCAAGATCTTTACACTGTTAAAATGCTTTCCCTCAAGACACACAGTTTGCAACAAATTAGTTACTTTTCCTTTACTGTTTTGATAATGTACCAGGGAAACCTTTTGAGGGAAGGAAAATAAAAATGATACTTGGAACATTGCTTGAAACAGCAAACAACATCCATCTGCTTTAGGAAGTAGAAAATTTGAAAGATTAATTATGCTTTATTTGAACCATGCTGACCAGAAAGTAGTGGTTGGGGGAAGAAAGCTGAGAAATGTGTTTCTATTATCAGAGTGCTCTCCTGGGCTTCTTCAGGAGAGAATTTGCGCTTTCCACATATCACAGTGAACATGCAGGGATAGCAGATCACAGATGAATTACTCAGATCTAGGCTAGCTCTGGATGTCTTACCATCATTACATACAGTCATGCCAGCAGTGCAGATACCAGTCATTTTTTGACTACGACCTATAAACACTCTTAAATAGCAACCTGTGAAGAAATGTAAATATTCTAGGTGATCCTAAAATGCACAAGTAGGTAAAGAACATCCATAAGTCAGGAACAATGAAGAAATCTGATAGGATTCACACAAACTAGAAGAGGTAGAAACGAAGCGGGAAGGGGAACCTATCGGGCTTGACAGCGACAGGCTAGGGGATGATACGTAATGGTTACAGGGATGGGGGGCTAGTATGAGCCCTCAACCTATTGCCCAGCAGCGTGCCAGGGGCGCTGCAGCAAAGTTGAAGTCTGGCAGAGGTGAGCTGGAGGCTCCTGAGGTAGTAGGAGCCAACAAGGAAAAGCCCATGAAACACCTCAAGGGAAATGAGGGGTGTTCTGCTATGAAGGTGACGAGGCCGACAGCTCAAATGAGCACGCAGCATGGGAAACAAACAGGAGGAGTTGGAAGCTATCGGGCTGCTAGAAAGCTACGACCTGATTGCCATTACGGAAACTTGGTGGGATGAATACCACGACTGGAATGTAGCTATTGATGGCTACAGGCTGTTCAGAAGGGACAGCCGAGGAAGGAGGGGCGGAGGCATTGCCCTTTACATCAAGAAATCATTACAGTGTGAAGAGCTGTCCCTGAAGAATAGCCACGAGCAGGTCGAAAGCTTATGGGTAAGAATCAGAGAGAGCCAACAAAGGGAACCTGGTGGCTGGTGTCTACTACAGGCCACCAGATCAAGAGGAGCCGACTGACAAAGAGTTCTTCCTCCAACTCCAAGAGTGGTCTCAGGCTGTCGTCCTACTGGGGGATTTCAACCACCCTGACATCTGCTGGAAAACCAACACGGCAAGCTGTAGACAATCCAGCAGGTTTCTCGAATGCATTGAGGACAACTTCCTAAGCCAGGTAATAGACACCCCTACCCGAGGGGATGCGATACTGGACCTGGTGGTCACCAATGCAAGCAGCTCGTCGGAGATGTCAAGATCGGAGGCAGCCTGGGCTGCAGTGATCAT